>NC_057795.1:105796244-106087693 GCF_018294505.1 Triticum aestivum
AACTAAGAAAGAAACAAAGAAAAAGAAACGAAAGAAAAAAATGCAATCCAATAAAGAAACGAAGAAAACGGGTGAAAAGCAATAAAATCAGAGAAAAATCAAAAGAAAAACAGAAACCCATTGAAGAAACAAAAAAGGCAAGGTATAACCACGAAGAAAAAGAGAAAAGAAAGAAAATCAGTGAAGAAATAAAAAACAAAGAAAAACCATAAGAAAAAAGAAAAGAAAGGAAAACAAGAAGAAGAAAAAAAGAGCCAACCCTCGAAAAGTGAAAACCCGGACAACAAAACAATAGAGAAAAAACCAGCCCAAAATAATGAATAAACTGGACAAAAAACACACAAAGAGAAAAAAAAACACTGCTATAGTGATGCCCCGGCCACTCTCGCCGCGCTTCAGGCGAGATACACTACCATCTCGCGTGAAGCGAGATAGCTCCCACACATTTGTTGAATGCTCCAGGAATTTGAAAGGTCGGCCTTTTGTGAATAATTTTAGGCTGCACCAGGCTTAATTTTGTGCTAGACGGACGATGAGGAAAATGGATATGTGGATTACTATTTAATAGCCTGATTCTCTACCTGATACTTTTTGAAGAAAAAATGTGTTTTTGGTGATTTTAGTTGCTTTTACAAAAAACTACGGGTGTCGCATTTCATCGTTGAAAATGGAACACATTACAATGCTCAGATTGAGCACACAAACACATAACAACACAAAGAGATGACACCAACACCACAAAAAACTCACACCCTGGAAGACAAAGAATCTCGATTTCAAGGATCACAAAGTCTCGACAAGAAGAAGCAGGTCTTCGCCTTCCATCATCATCTATCCAAGCAAGGTGGACGCCCTTAGCGTTGGCCATATGGTTTCCACCCGGCAACACACCTCAAAGAGGGGGTGCCATATGGGAATGAGGTAATCTGTGAAGATTTACGACTCACTAAACCGGCTTCAAATGCAAATGTCGGGCCTATCCACCACTTGGACCGAGAGCTCAAATTGCGGCCGCCAAGCATCAGCAACACTGGCCACCGTGATGCGGAGCATCCCACGTTCATCCCCATGTACACTCCAACTACTCCCCAAGCACCAAGAGGACATATGACGAGACCTCGAATGTACACCATTGGACACAAGGTGAACTCGCTCCTCTCCGAACCTTCACTTTCTACATGTAAGACATGGCTACTACCTCATGCATGGATCTTGCATATACTCAGGTACGACCGAGACGACCATGGAGAATCCAAGGACCAAGGCCAAGCATGGAAGAGAAGGAGGAAGAGAACCTGGCTGCTCCAGAACGAGCGGTACAACCGGTCAACAACCGCCAGGGCGGTACAACCGGTCGACTACCGCCCAACTACCAGCCACCATTCTGTGATTGTGCGGTGCAAGGCCGGTACTGCACCGGATGTACCGGTAATTCCCAAATGACACGTACTAACGCCCCGACATCCGGTACAACCGCTGGCCCCTATGACGTCCATCTCCTGAAGCCAACGCCTGACCTCCCAGCGGTAGTACCGCCTTCCTCGTCTGGTACTTCCGCCCTGCATGAGTCACCAGCGGTACAACCGCCCCCGCGACCGGTACAACCGGCCTGTCTGCGCACAGTGTATTGGGCCGAGCCCGTGTACCCCTTCGCCCTCACTTACCCCTTCGTGGCTCTAGACTATATATACTCCTCCACCTCCTCCTAGTTAGGTTTAGCATAGGTTTAGCTCATATTTTGTGTGAGAGCCTTGCTCATCCACTTGGATACTTCTCCTCGGAGCTCAGGACCTCTTCGGAGAAGATCCCCCAAGCGGATTCAAGACCCCTTTCTAGGGAAGACCATCAAGGCCTCCGTACGGAGAAGAACGGTTCCTTTGTATCCTTACCTTTATTGATTGTGGATCATATGTTACTCTATGTTGTCGGTGATCTAGCACTCGTGTGATTGATTACTTGTCGGTTGAGTGTTTCTCTTGTTCTCCCCGTGTTTTCCCTCTAGTTCTTCCGCGTGTTCTTCGTGATTCCCCGTAGGATCCCTCCAAACGTGAAAGATCGGCCACTTAGGGTTCCGTCCTACATCATCTTGGTATCAGAGCCAGGTTGATCACGTTTTTGGAGCCCCTATCCCGTGTTTTCTAGCTTGATTTTGTTGTTTTCGTCCTAAATCCGAAAATCCCCACCAAAAATAGCCCCCAAATTTTTTGTGATTTGTTGGTTTGATGATGTTTTGTTGATTTTGATCCGTGGATTTGCTTGGTTTCAAGTGGATCTAGCATTCCCCCAAGTTTCCCCTCTTTCCATCCACGAAATCCATCCAATTTTGCCCCCGAAATCATCCATTTCCGCCCCAAAATTGCGCCCCGAGTCGATCTGCGAAAAATCCCGACACGAGCGGTACTTCCGCCCCTCCGAGCGGTACTACCGCTGAGTACCATGAGCGGTACTACCGCCCATCCGAGCGGTACTACCGCCCCTCCCAGTTTCAGCGTTACGAGTTTCACCGTTTTGCCCATAACTAATTCATCCGGAGTCCGTTTTTGACGTTCTTTAGCTCGTTTTGAAGCTATTGACATCCCCCATCCCACAAAAATACCACCAACACAATTAGACTCCATCAAATTTTCCAAAATTTGGCAAGTTTTCCTAGGCCCTCCATCATATCATCCGCATAGCCACCACCGACTTCCGCAACCTAACCCATTTTGTTCCCCTTAGCATTAGTGGTTGCTTGAGTAGTGATTCGAGTCTCCTAAGGTGTTTCGGCTACTTAGGGACAATTGCTTCTTCATCAACCAGCGCCAACACTTCCGCATAGGCGTGCCCACCATACACTTCTGCCACCCCCAACTTAACGCAATAGTTGTTTGAGCTTGTTTGAGTTGTGGCTTGTATCTCCTAAGGTGTTTCGGCTACTTAGGGACGGCAACTTCAACTCCGACACGTGTATAGCCCGCCACTCCACTTCCGCATTGCCAAGTGCAAACCACCACCGCTTTCCACTACCACCATTTTGACATTTGACGTTTGAGATTTTGAGTTCGTGGTTTTTCCGTTTCCTAAGGTGTTTCGGCTACTTAGGGGCGAGACTCCATCATCTTGGTATCTACATCAAGAACACCGCCACTCATCATCGCCACGGACGGTAACCTCGACGACTCCATTGTATATTCCCTTGCAAATTGCATTGATAACCATCATAGACCATATTTTGCGTCACTTGCCTATCAAGACTAGCCATTTGTGTATTGCCGGCAACGTTACTTGTGCACATTAGTGATCATACTTCCCATAGCATACGTACCATATCATCGTGGTGCCTATATTGGTATCATATCTTGTGTCACAAGTTTGTTCCCGCATATATACAATTGCTATCTTGGTTTGTGCATTGTGCAAAAGTGGCCATAGAAAAAAAAGAAATAAAGCTTTTAAGCAAAAGAAAGAGAGCAAAGAAGCTTGTAAGCAAGTGCCATAGCATCATACCATATTGCACATAAGATTGTCATATCCGATCATCTTGGATCATCTTGAGAGAAACATCGGGAACCATACATACATAGCATACTTGGAATAGAAAGTTTATCCATTTTGCATCTTATAGGTTGTGCACAAGTGTCGTATCCGCCTATAGAGCAATCGTGCTAGCGTCTCTCTTGAGTTGTGCAACACGAGCGTTTTCCGTGGATTCCACATTTTGTGCTCATTCCTTGGTTGCATGACCCCATTTATCTATCCGTGTGTGTGTTTCCGTGTACCATTCTTTGCTATTGGTCTACTTGTTTCTCTTGCGAATTTGTGAATCTCTTTCAACATTATTGACTCTTGCTAACATTTTGCATTAAATTTTTGTGCCACTATCCTCACCGAGCTCCACTATAAGCTTTACTTGTGTAGGTGTGAGAACCGACAAGGATTGGTACCAATAGTGCTATTTTATTGTCCGCATTTGAGTGAACTTGATTCATTTTCAACATCGGTCAAGGTACATTGGTATAAGTTCTTCTCTTTCTCCCACTCATATTTGCTCGAGTCTTGTGATGGATAGGCAAGGCATTTCCTCTCCGGTTCTCAACAACAACGACGGCGTGAACAATTACATCACCAAAGCGTCTATCTTCGATCTACAACGACAAGTGCAAGGCACACAATCAAGATTGCGAGAGCGCATCGAGAACATCTCCATTGACATTCATCACTCCGAAGCAAGGAGAAGGGACTACTTCGACAAGAAGCTTGCCGCACATAAAGAGGAGCAAGATGCAAGGATGGAGGAGATTAGAGCCTTGATCAAGTCTACTTCCCCTTCGTCATCTTCAAGGCGGCGGCGACCAAGTCGATCATCTTCGGAGCACAAACAAGATGCAAGCGCAAATCGTCCAAGTCAACATCTACATGGCGACCACCATCACATTCGTGATCAACATCGTCAAGAAGGGCAAGTCACCTCCAAGCATCATGTGCACGACGACGACGAACGCCAAGGAGCTCAAGCACGACAAACGACATCATCATCATGAAGATGCTCCACAATCGCAAATGCACAAGTCCCAACAAGCGCTACTTCACGCCAAGTCCAAGCTTCATAAGCACAAGAGAAGACCGCGAGACGACCACCACCAAGACGGTGTTACGGCTAAAACAACCACTTTGGCATCTTCGCCAAGTGCTATCAAGGCATCTTCGCCTTTGGACGTACGGCATCTTCGCCTACTTCCCACGAGTACGCCTACAACGACTTCATCAAGTCCAAGGCGACCACCTACAAGCGAGGGCGACACTTCCATCTTCGGAAGCCCCTCAAGGAAGATGGCCGAGCATGGGAAACTCCCTTCGGTCATGGAGACGAGCTATGAGGTGCCACATCATATGGACCTCCAACACCAAGACGGCGACAAGACGGTCAAGCAAGGGCCATCCCCTTCGACTACGGCGACAAGCGCGAACCTCTTCAACAACATGAAGATGGTGCCCATATTGGACTCATCCTCCGAGTCAAGCTACGCGACCGCGCATGGAGACATTTGCACCAACATCTCTCCGACACCCACATATGAAGAGATGCCCCATTTGTCATGTGAGGAGAGCCACCACCCCATGAGAGAGATGAGTGACTCCACCATATGTGACACTGAGAGCATTTCCTATGAGAGGATGAGTGTGACCACCACTAGCCCCACACATGAGAGCATGCCACACATCCTATGTGAGGTTGAGCGCCATTTGAGTGACTGCACCGACCATATGAGTGAGAGCATCCTTGAGGGAGTGAGTGAGCCACAACACTTAGAGAGTGAGGTAGTTGACACGGCATGTGAGGCCACTATGATTTCTAACGACTTAACCTCTACTCCTAGTGTGTTTTCTTCTTTGGTGCTAGGTCTCCTACATGACGACACGCCTATACGCGACGAGTCCATCCCTCCAATGGGAAAACCGATGGCCATGGTGGACGATGATGCACCCTCCACATGGTTCCATCAAGATGAAGATGACAACGATTGGATCTTCAACACCTCACCTACAACACATGAGCTATGCTCCGAAGGTAACATAGGTGACGGTGCTTCTCTTGTCCCACTAGTGGACTCTCTTGACCTTGATTGCTCCCATGATGTTGACCCACCTATTACCATGCTTCATGCTAGTGAAACTTCTTCATGCCTTGAATTACCTATTTATGATGAATATGATGATGAGCATGTTGAGTTGCCTAGTTGTGATGCTATGCTTCATAGGATATCTTGTGAAAATTCTATTGGTCACTTCATGTTTAACAATCCATTGACCTTGTCATATGCTATGAGTGAGATCTCCCATATTGCCTCATTACAATCTCAACATAGTAACTATGCATACCCCATTAAAATCAATCCCATATGCACTTATGGCATAGATGACGAGATGATGGTCATTGGCTTTTGCTTCTCTTGTGATGATATTGCCATGCTTCCTTTACATGATTTGTGCAATTCATCTCTTATACCATGCCATGAGCACATTGGTCTGAATATGCAATGTTTTGGATGTTGTCAATATTCTCCATGTGATGTTTCCACTAATGCTCATGAGGAGACCCCCATAGTTTCCTCATACATATTAGGAGATTTTGATGCATTCCATACTTTGCATGATTCCCATGATAGTGTACACCATATGCATTCCATGAATAGCAATGCTCTAGATATTGCTCGTGATGCATTACACAATTTGAGTCCCCATTATGCTATACATAACAACAAACCTATCATGATGGATGACATGTTTCTATATCACGCATCTCATTTATTTCAACATTGGCTATTTTGTGCTAACCGACACATGCCCGTGCGTATTATGATGGATGATGTGTACATATACCATGCACACACAATTTTTCCTTTGTCTTTATTTTGTGTAGGTACTCATGTATACTCGTCAACCTCTCAATCCCAAGAGTTGACGAAACGAGCTCTTGAGAGCAACAATGACTTGGGATCCCGTGGTCTATCCTTACCACCGTTCCCTTTACGCAAGGACTACGCGCATCTCTTCTACTTGGCTCTCACACGGCTATGGGCTATTTACCACTTGTCACCTTATGCTCATTTTCCCGTGTTCACTTTGCATGTTATACTTGCTTCTATGCATTTGCCATGCAATTGTGACCCTTGCTTGCATCTACCCATGATTCACCATTATGATACTTCTATGTGTATTTGCATGCTTGGTGGAGATCCTTGTTGCTATTGCCATGTTTATCATGTGCCTCATACTATTGTTGATTCTTGTGTTGGGAGAGTCATGATGTTACATTGCTATTTACATAGGACTTCTTGCCAACACCATGAACCTACTTTCCTCATATCTTGCTTTCATGCTTGTGCTATGACATGTGAATTATTCATGCGCACTATTTGCACACATGACATGCCTGCCATGATTCCTCCTAGTATGTTGCATCTTCGCACTACTAGCTTGCTTGACTTGATTGATATGATTGCTTGCTATGTTGCATCACCCATGTTCCACTATTACTTGCTTTCTTGGGTTGATGACATATATGCTCATGCCTCTCACATGATATATCTTGATCATTGTCTCTTGTGTCCATTAGTTGCCTCTTTCATATCCACTTGTATTGAGTGCAAGCATACTATGCTTATTGATTTCGGAGACTTTGACACCTTACTTGTGATGCATTCCTTGAGCCTCTTGTATTTGGTTGTTCTTGCATCATATGCCTCCACACTATGAAATGCTCCCTTGTACCTTCTTATGATGAGCATGATGCATACACTTGTTTGGTATATTACCACTCGAATGACAGGTTTTGCATGTCCGCTAACCTCATTTTTTTTCCGAGTGTTTGTCATGTTCTTTCGTTTTGAAGGATTCACAAGGCATTACCGTCATGAGACACATTGGTTATGTGAAGGCATACACGATGTGCGACACCAACATTTTTGACATCCTCATAAAGGTGAACTCCTTCTCTTCGAGTCATCCTCAAATACGCATATTGGATGGGTCACTCTTTCATTGTTGTTTCCTTCTTGTTGTCTACATGTTACATCTAGTGAACGGAGGAACGGCATTGGAGATTGGCTACATGGACCTTCACATTGAGGAGCGCTCGCACTTCTTGGATGCACCTTCAAAACTCCACTCATGCCTCGACATCGAGCTTTGGTACACCAACACCTCCATATTTGTTGATTGTTCTCATACATGTCATGCTCGATGGACATATCATACTCACCACAAGTTTGCACCCTATGCATGGATTGACTCACATTATGATTGCCTTGTTGCATCTTGTATTCCCATGTCATCCATGATATATGAGCTTGTGCATTTCCTTAGCAAATTCGTTGTGATCTACCTTGATGGCATATTCATACATCATGACCATATTGTCGACCATCAATTGCATGATAATATCCACATGTTGAGCATCCATTGCCATGTTCATGCATTTGATAAACCATCCCATTATGACATCATTTTGCATCGTGGTTGCATTGCTCATATTCATAACACATTTGTGCACACAATGATTGCATTTCCTCCCATGAATGCTTTGCATCTCATTCTAGATCATCTTGATAAGCTTCATGCGCTTTGTCACGACCAATCTTGCCGCACGGACTCATTCTTTCATGATGGACACTTTGTGTGCGCTAACCATTGTATTTCCGAGTGTTGCTTGTGTTTGCTCTTTTTGCATGTCTATCACTCCGGCGACACCTTGAACTACTTGGATTGCGCCATGTCTTCAACTTCGTCCAACTACAAGTCCGTCCACGACAACCGTTTCCATGGTGATGAGGATCACGATCCGAGGTCAGATCTTTCCCAAGGGGGGGCAGATGATGCGGAGCATCCCACGTTCATCCCCATGTACACTCCGACTACTCCCCAAGCACCAAGAGGACATATGACGAGACCTCGAATGTACACCATTGGACACAAGGTGAACTCGCTCCTCTCCGAACCTTCACTTTCTACATGTGAGACATGGCTACTACCTCATGCATGGATCTTGCATATACTCAGGTACGACTGAGACGACCATGGAGAATCCAAGGACCAAGGCCAAGCATGGAAGAGAAGGAGGAAGAGAACCTGGCCGCTCCAGAACGAGCGGTACAACCGGTCAACAACCGCCAGGGCGGTACAACCGGTCGACTACCGCCCAACTACCGGCCACCATTCTGTGATCGTGCGGTGCAAGGCCGGTACTGCCCCGGATGTACCGGTAATTCCCAAATGACCGGTACTACCGCCCCGACATCTGGTACAACCGCTGGCCCCTATGACGTCCATCTCCTGAAGCCAGCGCCTGACCTCCCAGCGGTAGTACCGCCTTCCTCGTCCGGTACTTCTGCCCTGCATGAGTCACCAGCGGTACAACCGCCCCCGCGACCAGTACAACCGGCCTGTCTGCGCACAATGTATTGGGCCGAGCCCGTGTACCCCTTCGCCCTCACTTACCCCTTCGTGGCTCTAGACTATATATACTCCTCCACCTCCTCCTAGTTAGGTTTAGCATAGGTTTAGCTCATATTTTGTGTGAGAGCCTTGCTCATCCACTTGGATACTTCTCCTCGGAGCTCAGGACCTCTTCGGAGAAGATCCCCCAAGCGGATTCAAGACCCCTTTCTAGGGAAGACCATCAAGGCCTCCGTACGGAGAAGAACGGTTCCTTTGTATCCTTACCTTTGTTGATTGTGGATCATATGTTACTCTATGTTGTCGGTGATCTAGCACTCGTGTGATTGATTACTTGTTGGTTGAGTGTTTCTCTTGTTCTCCCCGTGTTTTCCATCTAGTTCTTCCGCGTGTTCTTTGTGATTCCCCGTAGGATCCCTCCAAACGTGAAAGATCGACCACTTAGGGTTCCACCCTACATCACACCACCTACCACTGGTCCCTCCGACTGGTATCCACTCATGCTCCTAAAATGATGAATCAAGAGGAGTGATGCAAAGCGCCAACATCATTCGATCCCCTGGAGAATCTAGGGTTTCCCCCAAACCCACCTCAAGAAGACATCACCTCAACGACGCCTTCAAGAAGGAGATGGCCCTCACGAGCGCAGCCGTCTTTTGCCTTGGCCACTTGCCGAAAGCAAGGCCTTAGCACGATAGTGTGTCGCAGCAGCCTGGCTCGAGCCAAAATCGGCCAGACCACCGTCACTAGCCCACGACCGATGACCACCAACCTCATGCGCCCGACGATCGTCGCAACCACCTGCAGATCTAGGCGCCCGGCCCAAAATCGCCATACACCGTGCCCCTAGAGCCGAACGACATTGTGGCTGTTGCATGCATCGCCACCATGCACACTGCCAGATCAATCCAGCCACCACCTCCAGCATCGCGCTTGACATCACCCTCTCCCACCAACCACTGATCATCTACCACTACGCCGATTGCGGGCACGCACTGGGACATCCCACCTCGCGCCTAGTGATACATCTCCGTCGTATCTACCTTTTCAAACACTTTTGCTCTTGTTTTGGACTCTAATTTGCATGATTTGAATGAAACTAACCCGGACTGACGCCGTTTTCAGCAGAATTGCCATGGTGTTGTTTTCGTGCAGAAATAAAAGTTCTCGGAATTGGACGAATTTTTTTGGAGAATTATTTTAGAATAAAATAAAAATACTGGAGCAAAGACCCACTGAAGGGGGGGGGGTGCTGCCCACTAGGCACAAGGGCGCGCCACCTTCCTGTGGCGCACCCTGGTGGTAGTGGGGCCCATGAGGCTCCACTGTCCCTAATCTGGATATTATAAATTTCTATTTCACGAGAAAAAATAGGAGAGAAATTTTTATGGCGTTTCATGATACGGAGTCGCCGCCATCTCCTGTTCTTTATCGGGAGGCCAAATGTGGAGTCCGTTCTGGGCTCCAAAGAGGGGGATTCGCCGCCATCATCATCATCAACCATCCTCCATCACCAATTTCATGATGCTCATCATCGAGAGTGAGTAATTATCTTCGTAGGCTCACTGGACGGTATGGGTTGGATGAGATTTATAATGTAATCAAGTTAGTCTTGTTAGGACTTGATCCCTAATATTCACTATGTTCTGAGATTGATGTTGCTATGACTTTGCTATGCTTAATGGTTGTCACTAGGGTTCGAGTGCCATGATTTAAGATCTAAACCATTTATGTTTTCACCAATATATTTGTGTTCCTGATCCTACCATGCAAGTTATATGCACCAATTACGTGTTATGATCCGCATACCCCAAGGTGACAATAATTGAGATTATTTCCGGTAATTACCATAATTTGAGGAGTTCATGTATTCACTATGTGTTAATGCTTTGTTCTGGTTTTTTATTAAAAGGAGGCATTAATATCCCTAGTTTCCTTATGTACCCCGCTGCTATGGGAGGGTAGGACAAAAGATGTCCTGCAAGTTGTTTTCCATAAGCACGTATGACTATATACGGAGTACATGCCTATATTACATTAATGGATTTAAGCTAGTTCTGTATCACCCTAGGTTATAACTTTTACATGACGAATGTCATCTAACATAATTATCATCACCGATCCAATGCCTACCGGTTTTTCATATATTGATCTTTGCTAAGTTACTACTGTTGATGCCGCTGTTATAATTGCTACCAAATTACTGTTGTTACCGTTATTGCTACTACTGCTATCAAATTATCATATTATCGTGCTACTAATCACTTTGCTACAGATATTTAGTTCTCCAGGTGTGGTTGAATTGACAACTCAACTGCTAATACTTGCAAATATTCTTTGGCTCCTTTGTGTAGAATCAATAAATTTGTGTTGAATACTCTACCCTCGAAAATTGTTGCGACCCCCTATACTTGTGGGTTATGACCTAGATCCGGCCCTCCCAGGTGCAAGGCACCGCTAGCACCGTCGGGATCGCCCCGCACAACGTCTGCGCACTCCGGGAAGAAGATTAGTGCGCCGCCGTGCACCCACCCTAGCAGCCCGAGCCGCTCGCCAGATCCGTGTAGTGTAGTAGATGGGATCCACTAGTAAATCCTGAGTGGATGGAGGAGCGCCTCACCGCCACCGCCCTCGGAAGCACCGCTGGCTTTCCGGTCGGCTTTCTCATGTGGCGGCAAGGGCAGAGGGTTGAGGAAGGGAGGTTGGCGGTTAGGTCAAGGAGTCGCCTCCTGAATTTCCCTGGCGGAAGTGACGGGGGGATTGTGTTTTCCGCTCCCCTTGGTGATTTCTAGTCACTCTCTATTTGAGAATTATTTACGGATGCTTAGATATGAGTTTTTATACTTAAGAAAACTAGATCAGTAGGGGGAGGAGCCCCTGCGACATTTTAATTAAGAGAGAAAGTGTGAGACACACATTCAAATCCGCACCAGCCGAGAAGCGCCACTGTGCTCCTCCACGTTTTTATACTAAATTATAAATGGCATAACCACTTTGATACTTTGATTGCTCTTTCTCTTTCTTTCTCACCCATTATTCTTTGGGTGATGACTTGTGGCCAAGTACAAAATTTAATGAAACAAAGGAACATAATTGAGCACACATAATTCATCTAGGGTAAAATACTATTTATGAATGGATGACATTTATTAATAGTTTTCTGTTCCTACAATCACTTTTAATGGAGCAAATAGTCATATCTCCAAGGGAATTTGCGAAGCAAGGAGTACAAACCAATGGTGGGTCACAAGCAAACTGTAGTTTAGATAGCAGGCACTTTGATGTTAACAATTTTATCTGAATCTTTACTACACGGGGATCTTCTTTGATGCTAAAAAGTAGTTTAAGCAACAACAACAACAAAGAGAAAGATTTAACCATGTCAGCTTCAGCAGTACGGCCTAAAAACTGTAGTAAGTGTGACTACAATTTGCTGAAATACTTTGTTAACAATTCTATTTGTCAACTTGATTCCGTAATGCTGATGCACGGTCTTGCTCATATTCATATTGCCCTCTGTAGTGCGATGTGGACTGCTCCTGCCTGCCTGTCTCTAGCAAGTTGGCGTCCGGAACAATATTTGGACACAAGAGTTCGCTTCTTACACATAGAAAACAGATTGAGAAAATAAAAAGGGAACTAGAAACATTACTACTCCCTCCATTCCACAATGTAGTGCTTCCTCTATCTACGTGCTTCAACTTTGACCGTAAATTTAACTACCAAGACCGATTGCGGCGGGAGCAAAAATTATATCAGTGAATTCGTATTCGAAAGAAGTTTTCAATTATATAATTTTTTCTTCCGCCGCAGTTGGTCTTGTTGGTTAAATTTACGGTCAAAGTTGAACCTCGGGAAGCGCGGGCGCACTATATTTTGGAATGGAGGGAGTACTATGTTTCGACTCCGTTTAGTTTATCCCAACGAAAGCAACCTGGTTAGTGTCGTGTATGAACTTGGATTAATTAGTTCGATGCATATTAGGTGAGAGCACTGATTGCGTCAGAATGTGTTCAACTCGCAGGAAAGGTCAGTGGAATTGTTGTTTAAGTTTGTCGATGTAATTTTTATTATGTTTGGGATGCTTTTGGTGATCTAAACGATCATATATTAGTTTATAAAGGGAGTACTTCTACTGAACTTTTATAAGAGATCTGGATGTATTTTCTAAGAAAAAGAATTGGTGGTTTTTACTATTGTAGAAATGTTGTAAATGCTTGTTGGATCAATCAGCTAAAAGAAACTAGCAAATAGTATATGAAGTTATTCAAAATGAAGCAGTCAATTTCAAATTCCTTGCACTTTTGTGGGTTTTTTTTTTGGTGCGGGAAGCACTTTCTTGTTTCTCACACTGTCAAGGTCAACTGTTTTTTTCTTTTGAGGGAAGCTAAACTGCTTTTGGATAAGTTTGGAAGAAACATACCCAAAAAAATGATAAGAAAGCAACAGGGGACAATTTTATCTTTCTTTTTGTGCTTGGGATAAAAAAGGGGAAGATGGATACAGGGTGTAATAACTCCATTGACATAAGTCAGAAAACATATTGTGCCGTCTCTTGCTAACGACGTTGCCTTCACTTTGACACTATGAGATGTATTTTGTGGCATAAACATACTGACAGTTCATAATTAATTTACTCCCACCGATCTGAATTAATTGTCGCAGCTCTAGCACAAGTTTGTACTAAAACTTGTGACAATTAATTTGAATCAGATGGAGTATAACATTTTTTATAAAAATAAAATATACTAACAACTACTCCCTCAGTTCTCAAATATAAGTCTTTCTAGAAATTTTGACAAGTGACTACATACAAAACAAAATGACTGAATCTATACTTTAAAATATGTCTACATACACCCGTATGTTGTTGTCCATTTGAAATGTCTAAAAAGACTTATATTTAGAAATGGAGGGGTAGTAACAAGCATGCAGTCAAAATTGTTGTTGTCTACTATAGGCTACTCTTTCCGTTCCTAAATATAAGTCTTTATAGAGATTTTAACTAGTGACTATATATGGAGCAAAATAAGTGAATCTACACTTTAAAATATGTCTATGTATATCCGTATGTGTAGTACATTTGAAATCTCTAAAAACACTTATATTTAGAAACGGAGGAAGTACATCATAAGTGATAAGTCTTACCGTTCATAGTTACCGCACCATACAGGTTTCGATAAGAACGTAGCCATGTCATGTCATCCTCAAGGCAGTGTTACCGATGGGCGCTGGACAGGGCAGATTAATTAGTCCGTAACAAGATTCCATCTTACTTCCGTTGCAAGTGAGTACGTGTCGAGATCGGGCCAGCAGAGTCGATGACGTGCAAGAAACTCTCACTCACTCCGCACTCCTCCGCCCAAGCTAATAAAGGACGCCGACCATCTGTCCTCCTCCTCTTCTCAAAGTATCATATTTTTACGTATTATAATTGATTTCGATACATATTATTGTAGGGTAGCATTTTATATCGCAGACGTGCACTCTTTTAGGAGGAGTGTAGACGAGGCCATTTGCACAAAAAGGAATCTGTCTACAAGGTAATCGTTTGTATGTTAACTGTCATGCGATTGTCCCTAAAATGTTGAAACCACACGCATTTTATTTCCAACATTTCTTTGGAGTGAATGGCTGCTTTATTAATCAAGTAACAATATTACACATAGTTCCCCGGATACAATCCGGAATAGAACGGAAAATACTAGGACTAACAGACTGCATACCTGTTTTAGCTAATATTTTCTTTTCAAAACAGAGGCAAAAGATTGCCTCATCGGCTAATTAAGAAGAAGGGAATTGTCCAGTTAATTTACGGAAAATCAGACGAAAACCGATACAAACACTTCAAAAGCGGCCCACTCACACAAGAACCACAACCCTCAACACTTCTACGTCTCAAAAGACCAAAGCCACATCAACAACATGAAAAACTGAGCGCTACCCATCATGAAATTGCAGATGCCCTCCCTTTAGCATCATCAACAAAAGGAACCTCCAATTGCTCACTTGGCATAGGCGAAATTTGCCCCTCACTCGAGGCCCTCGACATGTCCACCTTCATATGGTCCATTGATAGACTCAGACATAGCTCCATAAGCTCAGGCATGATTTGCAGCACCGGAGCTGCAAGCACAGCGATGGACTCGCCCTTAGTGGAAGATACCATAGGAGGGGAGGTTGACCTCGACGATGAATGCACTCCAACACGAGGGAAGAAAGAGCCATACAACTCCTCACCCCGGTCCTCCGCGGAGCAAACACCGACGACATCAGAGTGGTTTGCAACATAGACGACACAAGGGATAGTCTAACCAGAGCCGCCTCCGCTCTCTCCAAAAAGCTTTCAATCCGCGCCACACAACCTTGCAACAATGCAGTCTAATCAGCCAGAGCGGACTACAACATCAACTCGGGCAGGGTTATCGAGCCAGCAGCAGCAGAGACAACAGACGCCCAAGATCCACGGTGAAGCACCTTGGAGGGGAGTGTGGATCTCACCGAGCCCTCGCATGAAGCAGGAGCAAGACGATGCACAACGCCGAGGCGGGACACAGGCGGCACATCAAGGCATGGTAGTGAGATTAGAGGACGCCAGGGGTTGCGACATTCACGCGCACAATGACCATTCCCCAAACAACGGGAGCACTGCAATGGATCTCTGCAAATAGTCGCATGATGCCCATAAGCAAGGCATCTGCAACATCTACAGTGGAGCCAAGCAGGGATCGGACGAGGAGCCATCATCAAGGATGGCAATGAAGTCGGATGACGCGGGCTGCGCCGTGGTAGCACCTCATGCCATCCCTCGCTTGTGTCTGCGTCATGGATTTAGCTAATATAAATGAGCCACTACATTGTAACGCCGACGAACGTGCTTGAGCATCACGGAGGCAAAGCCAACAGTGAGCAGCTTAGTGTTAGCCACCGCCGAGCCAATTGAAGATCGGTCGAAGGCTGAAGAGTTAAGTCCCTCCACCACCAGGGAGAGGCAATCAGAGGCGGAGATAGCATTTGAAATGTGTTTGTCCCATCCCATGCCAACTAGACAGAGCCCACCGAAGGTCAAAAGCCTCGGCCATCTCAGGATCCAAAACAACATTAATTGGCTCGCCGCATGCTACGACAAAGCGTCCCTCATAATCCGTGCCAACCACACCAATACTCAACCTTCTAAAATCAGAAAAAAGGCAATGTCAAAGTTAAAAACAACAGTAGCTGCCAACGGCGGTGACCAAGTGCTACCTCTTGAGCACTGCGTTGGTTTTCCCTTGAAGAGGAAAGGGTGATGCAGCAAAGTAGCGTAAGTATTTTCCTCTGTTTTTGAGAACCAAGGTATCAATCCAGTAGGAGGCTCCTCAAAAGTCCCTCGTACCTACACAAACAAACAAGAACCTCGCAACCAACGCGATAAAGGGGTTGTCAATCTCTTCACGATAACTTGCAAAAGTGAGATCTGATAGAGATAATAAGATAAGATAAATATTTTTGGTATTTTTATGATATAGATTGGAAAGTAAAGATGCAAATAAAAGTAGATGGGAAACTTATATGATAAAAGATAGACCTGGGGCCCATAGGTTTCACTAGTGGCTTCTCTCAAGATAGCATAAGTATTACAATGGGTGAACAAATTACTGTCGAGCAATTGATAGAAAGTGCATAGTTATGAGAATATCTAGGCATGATCATGTATATAGGCATCACGTCTGTGACAAGTAGACCGACTCCTGCCTGCATCTACTACTATTACTCCACACATCGATCGACTCCTGCCTGCATCTAGAGTATTAAGTTCATGAAGAACAGAGTAACGCATTAAGTAAGATGACATGATGTAGAGGGATAAACTCAGCAATATGATATAAGCCCCATCTTTTTATCCTCGATGGCAACAATACAATACATGCCTTGCTGCCCCTGCTGTCACTGGGAAAGGACACCGCAAGATTGAACCCAAAGCTAAGCACTTCTCCCATTGCAAGTGTCGGATATCGGGTTCCGGCAAAACCCTTAAGGTTCGAACTCTAGGGTGCGCGCGAAGATCTTCCCCCTATCGATCCATGTCCCAACGCCTCACTGAGAATCTAAGCTACCCGATGAACAACACAAGGGACACAAGGTTTATACTGGTTCGGGCCACCGTTGTGGTGTAATACCCTAATCCAGTGTGTGGTATGGTGGATTGCCTCAAGGGCTGATGATGAATAGTACAGAGGAAGAACAGCCTCGCGGGAGGTGTTCTTGGGCTGGTGCGGTGCTCCGCTTGGGTGGATCTCTCTAGGCTCTAGATGAAGGGACCCCATCTCTAGTGGTGGCTATCTCTATATATAGAGGCCCTGGTCCTCTTCCCAAATATTGAGCAGGAAGGGAGCCAGCAACGACCATTTTGAAGGGGAACATCTAGTACAAGTTATCCTGACTAAAGTTGGTCTTCGACTACCAAAGGCACTGGCGATGATGCCGTCTTGGGCTCCACAGTGACCTCCGTCCTGCCGCTCTACTGGTCTCGGTCTCGTTGCACCGAAATGGTAACCTTTGCTTGATGTCGCGGTACTCCGTGCCTGCGCTTGCCCCCTTTGCACCAAAGAGGAAACAAGGACACTGCACAGGTCGGCACCCGCCTGGCGCCCGCCTGGTCTCGATCATCATGGCTTGTGTCACGAGCACATCGCGAGGTACCCCTGCCTTGATCTCTCCGCCTCCTCGCGAGCCTACCTGGTGAGGCCGTTCCTGAGGAAGCCTTGCATCGTACGCCCCGCGAGGATTGGCCCCTCGCGAGGGTCTTGAGCTTGATTTGATGAAGATGGGCCGTACTAGGCCACTACTTGAGCCACGCCGCAGGCCGCAAGCAGGCAAGTCTGGGGACCCCCGTTCCCAGAATGCCGACAGCAGCCCCCGAGCCCAAGGTGTGCTCGGACTTGGCTTAGCAGTGAAGCGAAAGGGCAAGTGCAGAGTGTCGCGGGCCCCAACAGCCTGCGGCCTTGGGCGCCGCGTGGCAGTTGATTGGACCTGGGCGTCTCCGCTTCCCCATGCTGCCTCGGCAACTGCCCGATATGACGAGTCCCTGCTGCATGCAAAAAGAGTCATGATTACCTGCGATCATGGAGGCCGACGGTTGGCCTCCCTTGGGTTATAAATTTGGGTGGGCGCAGGCCCCGCTGCACATCTCCCTTTCCCCGCTTGCTTCTTCTTCCTCCCTGCTCTAGTCGCCCGCCGTGTCCCATGGCACCGACGAAGAGGTTCTCGGCCGTGGAGAAGGTGAAAACTTGCCGGGAAGGGCCTGACTCCCCTCCGCCCAAGCGCGGCCGAGGTCGCCCCCGTAAGCACCCCGTGACTCCTGTGGTGGCTCCTCATGGTCACGGCGGTGGTCCTTCGTGCGGTGACGGCCGCCCGGTGAGTGAGGGAAGGCGCATTGTGGCCGCACAGCCTCCCAGGCCACGCTTCCACTCGGCCAAGGTGCTGCTGGAGTTCGTCGTGTGGTCGGCGGACCCGGCCGGCAACTGTCTTCAGCTTCCCCGCTTCTTCACCAGCGAACTCCCGGCTGGCGCTCCTGGCGGCCTCTGGCTCCAGGCGGAAGGCTGCTACAGCAGGGCTTCCTGGGTCTCGGTGGAGATCTCCATCGCCGGGAACGTGGCCCTGGCCCGCGGATGGCAGACGTTTGCTCGCGCGCGTGACCTGGGCCGGCGGTGCGCCCTGCACTTCAAGTTTGACAGCGACGTGACCCTCTATGTGAGGGTGTTTGGGGAAGATGGTCGCCATGTCGGGTGCTGCCATAAAGACGATGACGCTTCCCAGGCATTGGGACTTGGCGATGGCCGCCACGAGGACGAAGGCGAGCCCGCTGCCAGCGGCGCTCGCAGCTTGCCAAGCTTCAGTGGCTCCCTTCTGGTGACAGCTCCTCCAGCGGTGGCCGCGGTCAACCACCGCACCGCCGCGCCCGCTTCGAGGATGGTAGCGGGTCATCCCGCCGTCGTGCCTCGGTGAAGCGTGAGGAGGAGTCTGATTGAGCTCAGGAGAGCAATGTGAATCCCCCTCACAAGCCGTCGCCGGGCATGACGCGTTTATTTTGTTTTCCTCCTTTTCCTGCATAGAGAGAGAGAGAAGTATGGAGCCCCGTGGGGGCGTGCTGGACTATTGCCTTTAATTATTATGCTATTTCCATTATTCCCCTGTCGTGTTGTGGTGTTGCGGCTGCGTGCTTGTGCGTAGGAACAACTTAGCTCGGGGGGCTCGCTGCAGCTTTCGCCTCGCGAGGTACCTTCCTGAGGCCTCGTTGGGCGTCTTGAGGCTTGTAAAAATTAGCCGAGAGGATAGCTTTCAAACCTTTGTCGCGAGGGTGACCGGCTCAGGTCCTGTGCTTGCGTCGCGATGCCCGTGGGGCATGGACCGGGAGGGGTGCTCCCGCTCTGAACTTGAGTGTGGAAGCCTCACGAAATTAGGTAAGAAGGTGCTCACGAGGGCACCCACGCAGCCCCCTCGCGAGGCTTGCGAAAGAGAGGTCAAGTCAGGCGAAAAACAGAGATAAAGAAACACGGTTAGGGGACGACAAACAACACTAAAAGCAACTCCAATAAAGTTTCGAACAAGGGTGAATAAGCCAACTGCGGAAAGCAAATGAAAAGCCGCGTCCGGCACCTAGTCTAGTCTTCGACGTTTTCTCACCAGCGCGGAGCTAAGTGCTGCCACTGGGTGTGGGCGGGAGCCCCCGAGGCCCAAGGGCGGCACTCCGGAGACTCCGGGGCGTGTACAGCCCCAACTCATTATTACGTGAGAGTGTCACGGGCGGCGAGCTTCACATGCATTGGCCTTCTTCACAGGCACCGGGCCTTTTCTCTGGGCGATGAGCTTCACAGGCACCAGGCCTTCTTTGTAGGCACTGGGCCCTTCTTCACAGGCGTCGGGCCTTCTTTACAGGCACTGGGCCTTACTTCAAGGGAAAAATCTCCGGAGGTGCTGAATGTTCCACGCGTTCGGGATGGGCACCCCCTCCTGGGTCTCCAAGTGTGCGGCACCAGGTCTGAAAACATGAACAATCTTGAACGGGCCCTCCCACATGGGCGAGAGCTTGTGCAGCCCTTCCCTGGAAAGCACCCGCCTGAGCACAAGGTCACCTACCTCGAGAGTCCTGGGGCGGATGTTGCAACAGTGGTACCGCCACAGCGCCTGCTGGTATCTTGCCGCTCGAAGTGCGGCCTCCCGATGGTGTTCCTCCCCCAGCACGAGATCCATCCCCCGCATGGCGTCCTGCTGCGCTTCGTCAAACGCCAGGACCCATGCGGAGCGACGCCAGACCTCATGAGGGAGGACCGCCTCTGCTCCGTAGACGAGGAAGAATGGGCTTTCGCCGGTCGACTTGGTGGTGGTAGTGCGGATGGACCATAGCACGGACTGGATCTCATCGTACCAGCCCCTGCCGCAGGCCTCCAGCTTCTTCTTGAAGGTCCTGGTTTTGAGGCCTTTCAGGACCTCTGCGTTGGCGCGTTCAGCCTGGCCATTGCTCCAAGGGTGTGCCACCGAAGCGTAGCATATCTGTGTTCCAAGGTTAGCACAATATGTTTTGAAGAGATTGCTGGCGAACTGTGAATCGTTGTCGGTGATGATGCAATTAGGCACCCCGAATCTGCTCATGAAGCCCTTGATGAACTTGACTGCGGAGCCAGCTGGGATGGTGCGGACAGCTTCCACCTCTGCCCACTTGGTGAACTTGTCAATGACGATGTAGAGGTAGCGATAGCCCCCTGGCGCCCGAGGAAACGGGCCCAAAATGTCCAGCCCCCAAACCGCGAATGGCCACGAGAGCGGAATGGTCTGCAGGCCCTGAGCTGGCTGATGAATCTGCTTGGCGTGGAATTGACAGGCTTCACAAGGCTTCACCAGCTTGATTGCATCGTTGAGTGTTGTAGGCTAATAAAACCCGCTGTGAAACACCTTGCCGACAAGGGTCCGTGATGATGAGTGGTGCCCGCAGTCTCCACCGTGAATGTCTGCCAGCAACTCCTTCCCCTGTTCCCTGGAGATGCAATGCAGGGAACATAATTGGGCCACTTCCAATGGAGCTCTCCATCTTGGATGCAGTAGGCCGTGGCCTGCCGGGCCACGCGTTCCGCGTCCTCTTCTTTCTCTGGTAGAGTCCCTTGCATCAAGTAATCCTTGAGCTCCGCAGTCCTGCATCCTTCCTGAGGCTCCAGTGCCAGGAGCAAGTGTGCTCCTGAGGTTGGGCCACAGGCCGGAGCTCCTGAGGCAAGTGGTTGAGGGAGTTCCTCCTGAGGTTGCGTTGTGCTTGATAGTGACGGTGCTGCTGAGGGCTTGAAGAGTCGTTCCTCGGAAACGCCAAGCTCCTGAGGCAGCCGCCTCGATGCCCTCTTGGCAATGTCATCAACCTCCTGATTGGTGACGCGAGGCACATGCTGCAGCTCCAGCCGTAGAAGCTGGTTTTCCATCTTGCGCACTTCTGCAAGATACGCCTCCATGTGCTCGTCCTTGGGCTTGTATACCTTGTTGGAGAAGTTGACGAGGAGCTGTGAGTCCTCCTTGATGATGAGGAGTTTTACCCCCAGTGCAGCCACGGCCTTTAAGCCTGCTATGAGGCCCTCGTATTCTGCTATGTTGTTGGAAACCTTTTTGCCCTGCTAGAAAACGAGCTGCACAGCATAATAGAGCTTGTCCTGAGTGGGGGATATAAGCACTGCGCCGGCCCCTGCGCCATGCCGTGAGAATGCTCCATCGAAGTGCATAACCCAGTCGTCCCGTGCCTCGCTTCCAGGGGAAAGCGACCGATCTTCGCCTGCTTCGAGCCCTGGCGCCTCTGTCCATTCTGCCACAAAATCTGCAAGTGCGGCTCCTTTGACGACTCTGGTCGTGCTGAACTCTAACTGAAATGCTTGTAGCTTGATGTTCCATTCAGCGACCCTTCCAGCAGAGTTGGGACTCCTGAGCACCCTCTCCAATGGGTAGGCTGAGACAACCTTGATGGGGTGTCCCTGGAGGTAGTGCCGCAGCATCCGAGAAGCCACCAATAGCACGAGCAAGAGCTTTGGGGCATGGGGTACCGTGCCCTTGCATCCCACAGTACTGTGCTAACGAAATACACGGGATGCTCGACGAGGGTGGGCGCGCCGACGGAGCCCGCACCCTCCGGAGAGTCAAGCGCCTCCTGAGGTGTTTGAGCCCCCGGCTCCTGACTGCTTGGTGAGGTCCCCTCATTCCCGGAGGCGTCTTCCTATTGAGGCTGGTCCCCATCTGCCGAGGTCATGGCCCTCGCGAGGCCTTCCTGGCCCCGAGCTGCCGCAGTCAGGGTTGTGGCTGATGCGGCCTTCACACGATGCTCCTCCCGAACTGCCACCAGAGCTGCGCTGGCGGAGTAGGATGTGGCGGCGAGGTAGAGCACCAAGGGATCCTGAGGGCGTGGAGCCACCATCACCGGAGGGCTGGTCAGGTACTTCTTGAGATCTTGGAATGCTTCGTGAGCCTCTTGAGTCCATTCGAATGGACCCTTCTTCTTCATCAGCTTGAAGAATGGCAGGGCTCATTCCCCCAGCTTGGAGATGAAGCGTCCTAACGCAGTTACTCGCCCGATGAGCTTCTGCATTTCCCTGAGGTTTGCGGGCAGACTCATGTCTTCGATTGCCTTGACCCTCTCTGGGTTAGCCTCGATACCTTTATGGGACACGAGGAAGCCCAGAAACTTGCCAGAAGGAACACCAAACACGCACTTCTCCGGGTTGAGACGCAGGTCCACTTCATGAAGGCTCGCGAAGGTTTCTTCCAGGTCCTGTATCAGGGTCTTGGCCTCCCAAGACTTCACCATGATGTCATCGACATAGGCCTCGGCGTTTCTCCCGAGCTGCTGGCCCAAGGCGATATGCATCAGTCGCTGAAAGGTTGTGCCTGCGTTGCGCAATCCGAAAGGCATGCAGGTGTAGCAGTACACCCCGCACGGGGTTAGGAAAGCCATTTTCTCCACATCTTCTACCGCCATCTTGATCTGGTGATAGCCCGAGAAGGCATCCAGGAAGCACAACAGGTCGCACTCAGCAGTGGAGTCGATGATTTGGTCGATGCGGGGGAGCGGGAATGGATCTTGGGGGCAGGCCTTGTTGAGGTTGGTGAAGTCGACACACATGCGCTCCTTTCCTCCCTTCTTCGGCACAACAACAGGGTTGGCCAGCCATTCCGGATAGCGAACCTCGCGAATGACTCCCGCAGCTTCTAGCTTGCGGGTTTCTTGGACGATGAAGGCCTGCTTCTCGGTGGACTACCACCTTGCTTTCTGCTTCACGGGGCGCACATTGGGGCACACGTTCAGGTGGTCCTCGATCACCTGCCTTGGGACCCCCGCTAGCTGCTTGGGTTCCCATGTGAACACCTCCTTGTTCACGCGCAAGAATTTTACTAGAGCCTCCTCTTGCTCGGGGTCGAGATTAGCGCCTATGGTGAAGGTGGCGCCGGAGGATCCATCCTCATCGACTGGTACCTGCTTAGTCTCTTCTTTGTCTTGGGTGAACAACTGCTTCTTCTTGGTTGGCGCAGCCCCCTTGGCCTTGAGGGTGTCGGCGCTGGTGGGCTGGGCCACTGTGGCCGCCCTGAAGGCGAGCTTGAGCGCCTGCAGAGCATCCTTTGTATCTCCGGCTACGGTGAGGACACCACTGCTCCCGGGCATCTTCATGAGGTTGTAGGCCGGGTGAGTCGCTGCCATGAACGGGGCCAAGGCAGGGTGGCCGAGGATGGTGTTGTATGGGAGGCTGATGGGGGCGATGTCAAAGTCGACCAGCTCCATGCAGAAGTTGTCGTGGGTGCCAAAGGTCACCGGGAGGCGGATCTGCCCCAGGGAGCCGGTGGAACTGCCTCCGACGCCCAAGAAGGGCTTGCTAGGTCGGAGTCGCTCCAGGGGCACGTGGAGGAGGCTGAAGTCCTCCACCCAGAGCACGTTGAGGCCGGCACCGCCGTCGATGAGGGTCCTGGTGACGGCCACCTGGCATATGGTGGGAGTGCACAGCATCGGGAGCGCACCCGAGCAGGCGGTGTTGGCGGGGTGATCGTCCAAGCTGAAGGTCAAGTCGGCCTTGGGTGCCACCCAAACCGGAGGGGCTTCGCGGCGCGTGAGGGCGGCGCCGATTTGGCGGACAAACGGCTTGACGTGGCGGCTTGAGGGTGGCGCTTGCGAGCCGCCCAGGAGAGCTGCGTCGATCGAGGGCGTCGGCGCAGCATAATGGGCGAGGAAGAGGTTGCGCAGCTCCTTCCAGGAGGCCACCGAAGCTGTTGGCAGGTGGAGCAGCCACATGCGCAGAACGCTGGTGAGGGCCATGGGAAGCCAGTTAGCCATGACCCGGTTGTCGCCCCCGGTCTTGAGGACGGCCTCCTCATACACCAGCAGGAAAGCTAGTGGATCTGTCATGTCGTCGTAGCGCGGCGGCATCTCTGGCTTGAACTTGTTCGGCCACTGCACCTGTCGCAAGGTGGGGGCTGATACGCCCATCTTGCATCATGCTTTTATATCAATATTTATTGCATTATGGGCTGTTATTACACATTATATCTCAATACTTATGGCTATTCTCTCTTATTTTACAAGGTTTACCATGAAGAGGGAGAATGCCGGCAGCTGGAATTCTGGCTGGAAAAGGAGCAAACATTGGAAACCTATTCTGCACTGCTCCAAAAATCCTGAAACTCCGTGAAACCTATTTTTGGAATTAATAAGAATTATTGAGCGGAAGAAATACACCAGGGGGCCCACACCCTGTCCAGGAGGGTGGGGGGCGCGCCCCCCCCTACTGGGCGCGCCCCCTATCTCCTGGGCCCCCTGGTGGCCCACCGGTGTCCATCTTCTGCTATATGAGGGCTTTTACCCTGGAAAAAATCGTGGGCAAGCTTACGAGACGAAACTCCGCCGCCATGAGGCGGGACCTTGGCGGAACCAATCTAGGGCTCCGGTGGAGCTGTTCTGCCGGGGACACTTCCCTCCGGGAGGGGGAAATCATCACCATCATCATCACCAACGATCCTTTCATTGGGAGGGGGTCAATCTCCATCAACATCTTCACCAGCACCATCTCCTCTCAAAACCCTAGTTCATCTCTTGTATACAATCTTGTATCCAAACCACAAATTGGTACCTGTGGGTTGCTAGTAGTGTTGATTATTCCTTGTAGTTGATGCTAATTGGTTTACTTGGTGGAAGATCATATGTTCAGATCCTTAATGCATATTATTACTCCTCTAATTATGAACATGAATATGCTTTGTGAGTAGTTACGTTTGTTCCTGAGGACATGGGTGAAGTCTTGCTATTAGTAGTCATGTGAATTTGGTATTCGTTCGATATTTTGATGAGATGTATGTTGTCTTTTCCTCTAGTGGTGTTATGTGAACGTCGACTACATGACACTTCACCATTATTTGGGCCTAGAGGAAGGCATGGGGAAGTAATAAGTAGATGATGGGTTGCTAGAGTGACAGAATCTTAAACCCTAGTTTATGTGTTGCTTCGTTAGGGGCTGATTTGGATCCATATGTTTAATGTTGTGGTTAGGTTTACCTTAATACTTCTTTTGTAGTTGAGGACTCTTGCAATAGGGGTTAATCATAAGTGGGATGCTTGTCCAAGTAGGGCAGTACCCAAGCACCGGTCCACCCACATATCAAATTATCAAAGTATCGAACGCGAATCATATGAACGTGATGAAAACTAGCTTGACGATAATTCCCATGTGTCCTCGGGAGCTCCTTTCTCATTATTAGAAATTGTCCAGGCTTATCCTTTGCTACATAAAGGATTGGGCCACCTTGCTGCACTTTATTTACTTTATTTACTTGTTGCTCGTTACTATTTATCTTATCACAAAACTATCTATTACCCATAATTTCAGTGCTTGCAGAGAAAACCTTACTGAAAAATGCTTATCATTTCCTTCTGCTCCTCATTGGGTTCGACAGTCTTACTTATCAAAAGGACTACAATAGATCCCCTACACTTGTGGGTCATCAAGACTCTTTTCTGGCGCTGTTGCCGAGGAGTGTAGCGCTTTTGGTGAGTGGAACTTGGTAAGAAAACATTTATATAGTGTGCTGAAATTTTTTGTTACTTGTCACTATGGAAACTAATCCTTTGAGGGGCTTGTTCGGGGTATCTTCACCCCGACCAGAAGAGAAAAGAGTTGCTCCTCAACCTACTGAAATTTTTGAAAATATTTACTTTGAGATTCCTTTGGGTATGATAGAGAAACTGCTAGCTAATCCATTTGCAGGAGATGGAACATTGCATCCCGATTTACACCTTATCTTTGTGGATGAAGTTTGTGGATTATTTAAGCTTGCATGTATTCCCGATGATGTTGTCAAAACGAAGGTATTCCCTTTATCTTTGAAGGGAGATGCATTGACATGGTATAGGCTATGTGATGATACGAGATCTTGGAATTATAAGCGATTGAAGTTGGAATTTCAGCAAAAGTTCTATCCTATGCATCTTGTTCATCGTGACCGTAATTACATATATAATTTCTGGCCTCGCGAAGGAGAAAGCATCGCTCAAGCTTGGGGAAGGCTTAAGTCAATGTTATATTCATGCCCCAATCATGAGCTCTCCCGGGAAATGATTATTCAAAATTGTTATGCTCGGCTTTCTCTTAATGATCACAACCTGCTCGATACTTCCTGTGCTGGTTCTTATATGCTGAAGACTATTGATTTCAAATGGGACTTATTGGAAAGAATTAAATGCAACTCTAAATATTGGGGTTCCGACGATGGTAAGGAGTCAGGTATGACACCTAAGTTTTATTGTGTTAAATCTTTTATGGATACCGATGCTTTTCATGGATTTAGCGCTAAGTACGGACTTGACTCTGAGATAGTAGCTTCTTTCTGTGAATCTTTTGCTACTCACGTTGATATCCCTAAAGAGAAGTGGTTTAAATATAATCCTCCTGTTGAAGTGAAAGTAGTTGCACCTATTACAGTTGAAGAAAATACTATCACCTATAGTGATCCTATTGTTCCTACTACTTATGTTGAAAAACCTCCTTTTCCTGTTAGGATAAAGGATCATGCTAAAACTTCGACGGTTGTTCATAAGAGTAATACTAGGACTTATACACCTCCTGAGCAAATCAATGTTGAACCTAGTATTGCTATGGTTAAAGATCTCTTGGATGATGATCTAGATGGGCATGTTATTTATTTCTGTGATGAATCTGCTAATATTGATAGACAAGATACTAAGATACATAGACCTATCATAGGCATGCCTGTTATTTCTGTTAAAATAGGAGACCATTGTTATCATGGTTTATGTGATATGGGTGCTAGTGCTAGTGCAATACCGTATGACTTATATAAAGAAATTATGCACGACATTGCACCCGTTGAATTAGAAGACATTGATGTTACTATTAAGCATGACAATAGGGATACCATTAAACCAGTTGGGATTGTTAGAGATGTTGAAGTCTTGTGTGGGAAGGTTAAATACCCTGCTGATTTTCTTGTTCTTGGCTCCCCACAAGATGATTTTTGTCCCATTATTTTTGGTAGACCCTTCTTGAATACAGCTAGTGCTAAGATTGATTGTGAAAAAGATACTGTCACCATTGGCTTAGATGGTATGTCTCATGAGTTTAATTTTGCTAAGTTTTGTAGACAACCTCGTGATAGGGAACCACCTAGTAAAGATGAGATTATTGGTCTTGCTTCCATTGCTGTGCCTCCTACTGATCCGTTAGAACAATATTTGCTAGACCATGAAAACAATATGTTTATGAAGGAAAGAAGGGAAATAGATGAAGTGTTCCTCAAATAGGAACCTGTGCTGAAACATAACCTTCCCGTTGAAATTCTTGGGGATCCCCCTCCACCCAAGGGTGATCCCGTGTTTGAACTCAAACCATTACCTGCTAATCTTAAGTATGCTTATCTTGATGAAAAGAAAATATATCCTGTTATTATTAGTACTAAACTTTCAGAGCAAAAAGTAGAAAGATTATTGTAAACTCTAAAGAAGCACCGAGCAGCTATTGGGTATACTCTGGATGATCTTAAGGGCATTATTCCCACATTATGCCAACAAAAATTATAGTGGAGAAAGATGTTAAACCAGTTAGAGATCCTCAACGACGACTGAATCCCAAGATGAAAGAAGTGGTAAGAAAGGAGATACTAAAGCTCCTTGAGGCAGGTATAATTTATCCCGTTGCTGATAGTGATTGGGTAAGCCTTGTCCATTGTGTTCCTAAAAAGGGAGGTATTACCGTTGTTCCAAATGAGAAAGATGAATTGATCCCGCAAAGAATTATTACAGGTTATAGGATGGTAATTGATTTCCGTAAATTAAATAAGGCTACTAAGAAAGATCATTACCCTTTACCTTGTATTGATCAAATGCTAGAAAGACTATCCAAACACACTCATTTCTGCTTTCTAGATGGTTATTCTGGTTTCTCTCAATTACCTGTGTCAACTGGGGATCAATCGAAAACTACATTTACTTGCCCTTTTGGTACTTTTGCTTATAGACATATGCCTTTTGGTTTATGTAATGCACCTGCTACCTTTCAAAAATGCATGATGGCTATATTCTCTGATTTTTGTGAAAAGATTTGTGAGGTATTGATGGATGACTTCCCCGTTT
This sequence comes from Triticum aestivum, assembly GCF_018294505.1. Lineage (NCBI taxonomy): Eukaryota > Viridiplantae > Streptophyta > Magnoliopsida > Poales > Poaceae > Triticum > Triticum aestivum. The sequence continues at coordinate 105,824,809 of NC_057795.1, forward strand.
ATGGATCCTCTTTTGATGATTGTTTGAGCAACCTTGATCGAGTTTTGCAGAGATGCGAAGACACTAGTCTCGTCCTGAATTGGGAAAAGTGTCACTTTATGGTTAATGAAGGCATTGTTTTGGGGCACAAGATTTCCGAGAGAGGTATTGAAGTTGATAAATCTAAAGTTGATGCTATTGAAAAGATGTCATGTCCCAAGGACATAAAAGGTATAAGAAGTTTCCTTGGTCATGCCGGTTTTTATAGGAGGTTCATTAAGGACTTTTCTAAAATCTCTATGCCTCTGACTAATTTATTACAAAAAGATATTCCTTTTATCTTTGATGATGATTATGTAGAAGCATTTGAAATACTTAAGAAAGCTTTGACCACTGCACCTATTGTTCAGCCACCTGATTGGAATTTACCTTTTGAAATTATGTGTGATGCTAGTGATTATGCTGTAGGTGCTGTTCTAGGGCAAAGAGTCGATAAGAAATTGAATGTTATCTAGTATGCTAGTAAGACTCTTGATACTGCCCAGAGAAATTATGCTACTACTGAAAAAGAGTTCTTAGTAGTTGTGTTTGCATGTGATAAGTTTAGACCTTATATTGTTGATTCCAAAGTTACTATTCACACTGATCATGCTGCTATTAAATATCTTATGGAAAAGAAAGATGCTAAGCCTAGGCTCATTAGATGGGTTCTCTTGCTCCAAGAATTTGATTTGCATATTATTGATAGAAAGGGAGCTGAGAACCCTGTTGCAGACAACTTTTCTAGGTTAGAGAATGTTCTTGATGACCCACTGCCTATTGATGACAGCTTTCCTGATGAACAATTAGCGGTCATTAATGTTTCTCGTACTGGTCCTTGGTATGCTGATTATGCTAATTACATTGTTGCTAAATTTATACCTCCTAGTTTCACATACCAACAAAGAAAAAGTTCTTTTATGATTTAAGATATTACTTTTGGGATGATCCACACCTTTATAAAGAAGGAGTAGATGGTGTTATTAGACGTTGTGTGCCTGAGCATGAACATGAACAGATCCTACGCAAGTGTCACTCTGAATCTTATGGAGGACACCACGCTGGAGATAGAATTGCACACAAGGTACTACAATCTGGTTTTTATTGGCCTACTCTCTTCAAAGATGCTCGTAACTTTGTCTTATCTTGTGATGAATGTCAAAGAATAGGTAACATTAGTAGACATCAAGAAATGCCTATGAATTACTCTCTTGTTATTGAACCGTTCGATGTTTGGGGCTTTGATTATATGGGACCTTTTCCTGCCTCTAATGGTTATACACATATTTTAGTTGTTGTTGATTACGTTACTAAGTGGGTAGAAGCTATTCCTGTTCGGGAACGTAGCAGAAATTCAAAATTTTCTACGCAACACCAAGATCAATCTATGGAGATTCTAGCAACAAGAGAGGGAGAGGATGAGCATCTTCATACCCTTGAAGATCGCTATGCGGAAGCGTTACAAGAACGCGGATGAAGGAGTCGTACTCGTAGCGATTCGGATCGCGGTTGATTCCGATCTAAGCACCGAACAACGGTGCCTCTGCGTTCAACACACGTACAGCCCGGGGACGTCTCCTCCTTCTTGGTCCAGCAAGGGGAGAGGAGAAGTTGAGGGAGAACTCTGACAGCACGACGACATGGTGGTGATGGAGCTCGTGGTTCTCCGGCAGGGCTTCGCCAACTACGGAGGAGGAGGAGGTGTTGGAGGAGGGAGAGGGCTGCGCCAGGGGAAGGGTGGGGCTGCCCTCTCTCTCCCTCACTATATATAGGGGGAAGGGAGGAGGGGGAGGCGCCCTAGGGTTCCCTAGGGGAGGGGCGGCGGCCATAGGGGAAACCCTAGATGGGTTTTGGCGCCCCCACCCCCTAGGAAACTTGCCCCCAAGCCGGGAGGGGCGGCTGCCCTAGGGTTGGCGCCCCCACATCTCCTGGTTACGTGAGGTGGGGTGGGAGGGGCGCTCAGCCCCTTAGTGGGCTGATGTGCCTGAAGGAAATATGCCCTAGAGGCAATAATAAAGTTATTATTTATTTCCTTATTTCATGATAAATGTTTATTATTCATGCTAGAATTGTATTAACCGGAAACATAATACATGTGTGAATACATAGACAAACATATAGTCACTAGTATGCCTCTACTTGACTAGCTCATTAATCAAAGATGGTTATGTTTCCTAACCATAGACATGTGTTGTCATTTGATTAATGGGATCACATCATTAGGAGAATGATGTGATTGACATGACCCATTCCGTTAGCCTAGCACTTGATCGTTTAGTATGTTGCTATTGCTTTCTTCATGACTTATACATGTTCCTGTAACTAGGAGATTATGCAACTCCCGTTTACCGTAGGAACACTTTGGGTGCTACCAAACGTCACAACGTAACTGGGTGATTATAAAGGAGTACTACAGGTGTCTCCAAAGGTACATGTTGGGTTGGCGTATTTCGAGATTAGGGTTTGTCACTCCGATTGTCGGAGAGGTATCTCTGGGCCCTCTCGGTAATGCACATCACTATAAGCCTTGCAAGCAATGTGACTAATGAGTTAGTTGCAGGATGATGCATTACGTAACGAGTAAAGAGACTTGCCGGTAACGAGATTGAACTAGGTATTGGATACCGACGATCAAATCTCGGGCAAGTAACATACCGATGACAAAGGGAACAACGTATGTTGTTATGCGGTTTGACTGATAAAGATCTTCGTAGAATATGTAGGAACCAATATGGGCATCCAGGTTCCGCTATTGGTTATTGACCGAGAATGGTTCTAGGTCATGTCTACATAGTTCTCGAACCCGTAGGGTCCGCACGCTTAACGTTACGATGACAGTTTTATTATGAGTTTATAAGTTTTGATGTACCGAAGTTTGTTCGGAGTCCCGGATGTGATCACGGACATGACGAGGAGTCTCGAAATGGTCGAGACATAAAGATTGATATATTGTAAGCCTATGTTTGGACATCGGAAAGGTTCCGGGTGAAATCGGGATTTTACCGGAACACCGGGGGGTTACCGGAACCCTCCCGGGGGTTAATGGGCCTTAGTGGGCCATGAGGGAGAAGAGGAGGGCCGGCCAGGGCAGGCCGTGCGCCCCTCCCCCTAGTCCGAATAGGACAAGGAAGGGGGGGCGGCGCCCCCCTTTCCCCTTTCCCCTCCCCCCTTTCCTTCTCCACCAAGGCAAGAGGGGGGAGTCCTACTCCCGGTGGGAGTAGGACTCCTCCAGGCGCATCCCAAGGGGGCCGGCCGCACCTCCCCTCTCCCTCCTTTATATACGGGGGCAGGGGGGCACCCCATGACACACAAGTTGATCTACGGATCGTTCCTTAGCCGTGTGCGGTGCCCCCCTCCACCATATTCCACCTCGGTCATATCGTCGCGGAGTTTAGGCGAAGCCCTGCGCCGGTAGAACATCATCATCGTCACCACGCCGTCGTGCTGACGGAACTCTTCCCCGAAGCTTTGCTGGATCGGAGCCTGGGGATCGTCATCGAGCTGAACGTGTGCTGAACTCGGAGGTGCCGTACGTTCGGTGCTTGGATCGGTCGGATCGTGAAGACGTACGACTACATCAACCGCGTTGTCATAACGCTTCCGCTTACGGTCTACGAGGGTACGTGGACCAACACTCTCGCCTCTCGTTGCTATGCCATCACCATGATCTTGCGTGTGCGTAGGAAATTTTTGAAATTACTACGTTCCTCAACAGTGCCCTCTCCCCTTGGCCCATAAGGCCCCCCAACGCTTGTCGGGGCCTCCGAAACCCCTTTCGGACACACTGGTCATCACCTGGTACCCCCGGAACAATTCCAGACTCCAATACCCTTCGTCCAATATACCGATCTTCACCTTCGGACCATTCCGGAGCTCCTCTTCATGTCCGGGATCTCATTCGGGACTCTGAAAACCTTCGGTAACCACATACTATTTCACATAACAACTCTAGCGTCACCAAACCTTAAGTGTGTAGACCCTACGGGTTCGGGAACCATGCAGACACGACCGAGACATTCTCCGGTCAATAACCAACAACGGGATCTGGATACCCATGTTGGCTCCCACATGTTCCACGATGATCTCATCAGATGAACCACGGTGTCAAGGATTCTAGCAATCCCGTATGCAATTCCCTTTGTCAATCGGTATGTTACTTGCCCGAGATTCGATCATCGATATCCCAATACCTCGTTCAATCTCGTTATCGGCAAGTCACTTTACTCGTTACATAACGCATGATCCCGTGACTAACTACGTAGTCACATTGATCTCATTATGGTGATGCATTACCGAGTGGGCCCAGAGATACCTCTCTGTCTTACAGAGTGACAAATCCCAGTCTCGATTCGTGCCAACCCAACGGACACTTTCGGAGATACTCGTAGTGCACCTTTATAGCCACCCAGTTACGTTGTGATGTTTGGCACACCCAAAGCATTCCTACGGTATCCGGGAGTTGCACAATCTCATGGTCTAAGGAAATGATACTTGACATTAGAAACGCTACGAGCACTCGTTGCTTAAAGGTGACCGGCGGGTGTCTGTCTCTCTCACTTTAGCTGAATCGAGTGTGGCTACGCCCGGTCCTTGCGAAGGTTAAAACAACACCAACTTGACAAACTATCGTTGTGGTTTTTGATGCGTAGGTAAGAACGGTTCTTGCTAAGCCCGTAGCAGCCACGTAAAACTTGCAACAACAAAGTAGAGGACGTCTAACTTGTTTTTGCAGGGCATGTTGTGATGTGATATGGTCAAGACGTGATGCTATATTTTATTGTATGAGATGATCATGTTTTGTAACCGAAGTTATCGGCAACTGGCAGGAGCCATATGGTTGTCGCTTTATTGTATGAAATGCAAACACCCTGTAATTGCTTTACTTTATCACTAAGCGGTAGCGATAGTCGTAGAAGCAATAGTTGGCGAGACGACAATGATGCTACGATGAAGATCAAGGTGTCGCACCGATGACGATGGTGATCATGACGGTGCTTCGGAGATGGAGATCACAAGCACAAGATGATGATGGCCATATCATATCACTTATATTGATTGCATGTGATGTTTATCCTTTATGCATTTTATCTTGCTTTGATTGACGGTAGCATTTTAAGATGATCTCTCACTAAAATTATCAAGATGTGTTCTCCCTGAGTATGCGCCGTTGCCAAAGTTCGTCGTGCCCAGACACCACGTGATGATCGGGTGTGATAAGCTCTACGTCCATCTACAACAGGTGCAAGCCAGTTTTGCACACGCGGAATACTCAGGTTAAACTTGACGAGCCTAGCATATGCAGATATGGCCTCGGAACACGGAGACCGAAAGGTCGAGCGTGAATCATATAGTAGATATGATCAACATAGTGATGTTCACCATTCAAAACTACTCCATCTCACGTGATGATCGGTTATGGTTTAGTTGATTTGGATCACGTGATCACTTAGATGACTAGAGAGATGTCTGTCTAAGTGGGAGTTCTTAAGTAATATGATTAATTGAACTTTAATTTATCATAAACTTAGTCCTGGTAGTATTTTGCAAATTATGTTATAGATCAATAGATCGCGTTGTTGCTTTCATATGTTTATTTTGATATGTTCCTAGAGAAAAATGTGTTGAAAGATGTTAGTAGCAATGATGCGGATTGGATCCATGATCTGAGGTTTATCCTCATTGCTGCACAGAAGAATTATGTCCTTAATGCACCGCTAGGAGACAGACCTATTGCAGGAGCAGATGCAGACGTTATGAACATTTGGCTAGCTCAATATGATGACTACTTGATAGTTTTGTGCACCATGCTTTATGGCTTAGAATCGGGACTTCAAAAATGTTTTGAATGTCATGGACCATATGAGATGTTCCAGGAGTTGAAGTTAATATTTCAAGCAAATACCCGAGTTGAGAGATATGAAGTCTCCAACAAGTTCTATAGCTAAAATATGGAGGAGAATCGCTCAACTAGTGAGCATGTGCTCAGATTGTCTGGGTACTACAATCGCTTGAATCAAGTGGGAGTTAATCTTCTAGATAAGATAGTGATTGACAGAATTCTCTAGTCACCACCACCAAGTTAGTAGAACTTCGTGATGAACTATAATGCAAGGGATGACGAAAACGATTCCCGAGCTCTTCGTGATGCTGAAATCGACGAAGGTAGAAATCAAGAAAGAGCATCAAGTGTTGATGATTGACAAGACCACTAGTTTCAAGAAAAGGGCAAAGGGAAAGAAAGGGAACTTCAAGCAGAATGGCAAGCAAGTTGTCACTCCCGCGGAGAAGCCCAAAGCTGGACCAAAGCCTGAAACTGAGTGATTATACTGCAAAGGAAATGGTCACTAGAAGCGGAAATGCCTTGAATATTTGGTGGATAAGAAGGATGGCCAAGTGAACAAGGGTATATTTGATATACATGTTATTGATGTGTACCTTACTAGTGTTTATAGTAACCCCTGAGTATTTGATACTTGTTCGGTTGCTAAGATTAGTAACTCGAAACAGGAGTTACAGAATAAACAGAAACTAGTTGAGGGTGAAGTGACGATGTGTGTTGGAAGTGGTTCCAAGATTGACATGATCATCATCGCACACTCCCCATACTTTCGGGATTAGTGTTGAACCTAAATAAATGTTATTTGGTGTTTGCGTTGAGCATGAATGTGATTTGATCGTGTTTATTGCAATACGGTTATTCATTTAAGTAAGAGAATAAACTGTTGTTCTGTTTACATGAATAAAACCTTATATGGTTACACACCCAATGAAAATGGTTCATTGGATCTCGATCGTAGTGATACATATATTCATAATATTGAAACCAAAAGATGCAAAGTTAATAATTATAGTGCAACTTATTTGTGGCACTGCCGTTTAGGTCATAATTGTGTAAATCGCATGAAGAAACTCCATGCTGATGGGATTTTGGAATCACTTGATTATGAATCACTTGATGCTTGCGAACCATGCCTCATGGGCAAGATGACTAAGACTCCATTCTCCGGAACAGTGGAGCGAGCAACTGACTTATTGGAAATAATACATACTGATGTATGCGATCCGATGAGTGTTAAGGCTCGCGGCGGGTATCGTTATTTTCTGACCTTCACATAATGATTTGAGCAGATATGGGTATATCTTCTTGATGAAACATGAGTCTGAAATAATTGAAAGGTTCAAAGAGTTTCAGAGTGAAGTGAAAAATCATCGTAACAAGAAAATAAAGTTTCTACGATCTGATCGCGAAGACGAATATTTGAGTTACGAGTTTGTTCTTCAATTAAAACAATGTGGAATAGTTTCACAGCTCACGCCACCTGGAACACCACAATGTTATGGTGTGTCCAAACGTCGTAACCGCACTTTATTGGATATGGTGCGATCTATGATGTCTCTTACCGATTTACCGCTATCGTTTTGGGGTTATGCATTAGAGACAGCTGCATTCACTTTAAATTGGGCACCATCAAAATCCGTTGAGACGATGCCTTATGAACTGTGGTTTGGCAAGAAACCAAAGTTGTCGTTTCTTAAAGTTTGGAGTTGCGATGCTTATATGAAAAAGTTTCAACCTGATAAGCTTGAACCCAAATCGGAGAAGTGCGTCTTCATAGAATACCCAAAGGAAACTGTTGGGTACTCCTTCTATCACAAATCCAAAGGCAAAACATTCATTGCTAAGAATGGATCCTTTCTAGAGAAGGAGTTTCTCTCGAAAGAAGTGAGTGGGAGGAAAGTAGAACTTGATGAGGTAATTGTACCTGCTCCCTTATTTGAAAATAGTTCATCACAGAAATTTGTTCCTATGACTACTACACCAATTAGTGAGGAAGTTAATGATGATGATCATGAAACTTCAGATTAAGTTACTACAGAACCTCGTAGGTCTTCCAGAGTAAGATCCGCACCAGAGTGGTACGGTAATCCTATTCTGGAAGTTATGTTACTATACCATGATGAACCTACGAACTATGAAGAAGCGATGGTGAGCCCAGATTCCGCAAAATGGCTTGAGGCCATGAGATCTGAGATAAGATCCATGTATGAAAACAAAGTATGGACTTTGATTGACTTGCCCAATGATCGGCGAGACATTGAGATTAAATGGATCTTCAAGAGGAAGACATACGCTGATAGTGTTACTATCTACAAAGCTAGAATTGTCGCAAAAGGTTTTCGACAAGTTCAAGGTGTTGACTACGATGAGAGTTTTTCACTCGTATCTATGCTTAAGTCTGTCTGAATCATGTTAGCAATTGCCACATTTTATGAAATCTGGCAAATGGATGTCAAAACTGCATTCCTTAATGGATTTTTTAAAGAAGAGTTGTATATGATGCAACCAGAAGGTTTTGTCGATCCGAAAGGTGCTAACAAAATGTGCAAGCTCCAACGATCCATCAATGGACTGGTGCAAGCATCTCGGAGTTGGAATATACGCTTTGATAAGTTGATCAAAGCATATAGTTTTAATACAGACTTGCGGTGAAGCCTGTATTTACAAGAAAGTGAGTGGGAGCACTACAGCATTTCTGATAAGTATATGTGAATGACATATTGTTGATCGGAAATAATGTAGAATTTTTTTCTGGAAAGCATAAAGGAGTGTTTGAAAGGAGTTTTTCAAAGAATGACCTTGGTGAAGCTGCTTACACCTTGAGCATCAAGATCTATAGAGATAGATCAAGACGCTTGATAAGATTTTTCAATGAGTACATACCTTGACAAGATTTTGAAGTAGTTCAAAATGGAACAGTCAAAGAAAGAGTTCTTGCCTGTGTTGCAAGGTGTGAAGTTGAGTAAGACTCAAAACCCGACCATGGTAGAAAATAGAAAAGAATGAACAGTCATTCCCTATGCCTCAGTCATAGGTTCTATAAAGTATGCTATGTTGTGTACTAGACCTATTGTATACCTTGCTCTGAGTTTGGCAAAGGAATACAATTTTGATCTAAAAGTAGATCACTAGAACAGCGGTCAAGAATATCCTTAGTGAGGACTAAGGAGATGTTTCTCGATTATGGAGGTGATAAAAGAGCCAGTCGTAAAAAGTTACAATGATGCAAGCTTTTACACCAATCCAGATGACTCTAAGTCTCAATCTGGATACATATTGAAAGTGGGAGCAATTAGCTAGAGTAGCTCCGTGCAGAGCATTGTGGACATAGAATATTTGCAAAATACATACGGCTCTGAATGTGACAGACCCGTTGACTAAACTTCTCTCATGAGCAAAACATGATCATACCTTAGTACTCTTTGGGTGTTAATCACATAGTCATGTGAACTAGATTATTGACTCTAGTAAACCCTTTGGGCGTTGATCACATGACGATGTGAACTATGGGTATTAATCACATACAGATGTGAATATTGGTGTTAAATCACATGGTGATGTGAACTAGATTATTAAATCTAGTGCAAGTGGGAGACTGAAGGAAGTATGCCCTAGAGGCAATAATAAAGTTATTATTTATTTCCTTATTTAATGATAAATGTTTATTATTCATGCTAGAATTGTATTAACCGGAAACATAATACATGTGTGAATACATAGACAAACATATAGTCACTAGTATGCCTCTACTTGACTAGCTCATTAATCAAAGATGGTTATGTTTCCTAACCATAGACATGTGTTGTAATTTGATTAATGGGATCACATCATTAGGAGAATGATGTGATTGACATGACCCATTCCGTTAGCCTAGCACTTGATCGTTTAGTATGTTGCTATTGCTTTCTTCATGACTTATACATGTTCCTGTAACTATGAGATTATGCAACTCCCGTTTACCGGAGGAACACTTTGGGTGCTACCAAACGTCACAACGTAACTGGGTGATTATAAAGGAGTACTACAGGTGTCTCCAAAGGTACATGTTGGGTTGGCGTATTTCGAGATTAGGGTTTGTCACTCCGATTGTCGGAGAGGTATATCTGGGCCCTCTCGGTAATGCACATCACTATAAGCCTTGCAAGCAATGTGACTAATGAGTTAGTTGCAGGATGATGCATTACGTAACGAGTAAAGAGACTTGCCGGTAACGAGATTGAACTAGGTATTGGATACCGACGATCAAATCTCGGGCAAGTAACATACCGATGACAAAGGGAACAACGTATGTTGTTATGCGGTTTGACTGATAAAGATCTTCGTAGAATATGTAGGAACCAATATGGGCATCCAGGTTCCGCTATTGGTTATTGACCGAGAATGGTTCTAGGTCATGTCTACATAGTTCTCGAACCCGTAGGGTCCGCACGCTTAACGTTACGATGACAGTTTTATTATGAGTTTATAAGTTTTGATGTACCGAAGTTTGTTCGGAGTCCCGGATGTGATCACGGACATGACGAGGAGTCTCGAAATGGTCGAGACATAAAGATTGATATATTGTAAGCCTATGTTTGGACATCGGAAAGGTTCCGGGTGAAATCGGGATTTTACCGGAACACCGGGGGGTTACCGGAACCCTCCCGGGGGTTAATGGGCCTTAGTGGGCCATGAGGGAGAAGAGGAGGGCCGGCCAGGGCAGGCCGTGCGCCCCCTCCCCCAAGTCCGAATAGGACAAGGAAGGGGGGGCGGCGCCCCCCTTTCCCCTTTCCCCTCCCCCCTTTCCTTCTCCACCAAGGCAAGAGGGGGGAGTCCTACTCCCGGTGGGAGTAGGACTCCTCCAGGCGCATCCCAAGGGGGCCGGCCGCACCTCCCCTCTCCCTCCTTTATATACGGGGGCAGGGGGGCACCCCATGACACACAAGTTGATCTACGGATCGTTCCTTAGCCGTGTGCGGTGCCCCCCTCCACCATATTCCACCTCGGTCATATCGTCGCGGAGTTTAGGCGAAGCCCTGCGCCGGTAGAACATCATCATCGTCACCACGCCGTCGTGCTGACGGAACTCTTCCCCGAAGCTTTGCTGGATCGGAGCCCGGGGATCGTCATTGAGCTGAACGTGTGCTGAACTCGGAGGTGCCGTACGTTCGGTGCTTGGATCGGTCGGATCGTGAAGACGTACGACTACATCAACCGCGTTGTCATAACGCTTCCGCTTACGGTCTACGAGGGTACGTGGACGAACACTCTCCTCTCTCTTTGCTATGCCATCACCATGATCTTGCGTGTGCGTAGGAAATTTTTGAAATTACTACGTTCCTCAACAGTGCCCTCTCCCCTTGGCCCATAAGGCCCCCCAACACTTGCCGGGGCCTCTGAAACCCCTTTCGGACACGCTGGTCATCACCTGGTACCCCCGGAACAATTCCGGACTCCAATACCCTTCGTCCAATATACCGATCTTCACCTTCGGACCATTCCGGAGCTCCTCTTCATGTCCGGGATCTCATTCGGGACTCTGAAAACCTTCGGTAACCACATACTATTTCCCATAACAACTCTAGCGTCACCAAACCTTAAGTGTGTAGACCCTACGGGTTCGGGAACCATGCAGACATGACCGAGACGTTCTTCGGTCAATAACCAACAGCGGGATCTGGATACCCATGTTGGCTCCCACATGTTCCACGATGATCTCATCAGATGAACCACGGTGTCAAGGATTCTAGCAATCCCGTATGCAATTCCCTTTGTCAATCGGTATGTTACTTGCCCGAGATTCGATCGTCGATATCCCAATACCTCGTTCAATCTCGTTATTGGCAAGTCACTTTACTCGTTACATAATGCATGATCCCGTGACTAACTACGTAGTCTCATTGAGCTCATTATGGTGATGCATTACCGAGTGGGCCCAGAGATACCTCTCCGTCTTACAGAGTGACAAATCCCAGTCTCGATTCGTGCCAACCCAACAGACACTTTCGGAGATACCCGTAGTGCACCTTTATAGCCGCCCAGTTACGTTGTGACGTTTGGCACACCCAAAGCATTCCTACGGTATCCGGGAGTTGCACAATCTCATGGTCTAAGGAAATGATACTTGACATTAGAAAAGCTTTTAGCAAACGAACTACACGATCTTGTGCTATGCTTAGGATTGGGTCTTGTCCATCACATCATTCTCCTAATGATGTGATCCTGTTATCAATGACATCCAATGTCCATGGTCAGGAAACCATGACCATCTGTTGATCAATGAGCTAGTCAACTAGAGGCTCACTAGGGACATGTTGTGGTCTATGTATTCACACATGTATTGCGGTTTCCGATCAATACAATTATAGCATGAATAATAGACAATTATCATGAACAAGGAAATACAATAATAACCATTTTATTATTGCCTCTAGGGCATATTTCCAACAATTCCAACTAGTAGTGTTGATCATAACACTTCTATTAAAATGCTTAAAGAAGTTATTTTTCCGAGGTTTGGAGTCCCTAGATATCTTATGACTGACGGTGGTTCACATTTTATTCATGGTGCTTTCCGTGAGATGCTTGCTAAGTATGATGTCAATCATAGAATCGCATCTCCTTATCACCCGCATTCTAGTGGTCAAGTAGAGTTGAGCAATAGAGAGCTCAAATTAATTTTGCAAAAGACTGTGAATAGATCTATAAAGAATTGGTCCAAAAAACTTGATGATGCATTATGGGCCTATAGAACTGCATACAAAAATCCTATGGGTATGTCTCCATATAAGATGGTTTATGGAAAAGTGTGTCATTTACCTCTTGAACTTGAACATAAAGCATATTGGGCTATTAAAGAGCTCAACTATGACCTCAAACTTGCCGGTGAGAAGATGTTGTTTGATATTAGCTCACTTGATGAATGGAGAACCCAAGCCTATGAGAATGCCAAGCTATTCAAAGAAAAAAGTCAAACGCTGGCATGACAAAAGGATACAAAAGTGTGAGTTTAATGTAGGAGATTATGTGTTATTATTCAACTCTCGTTTAAGATTTTTTGCAGGAAAACTTCTCTCTAAATGGGAAGGTCCTTACGTTATCGAGGAGGTCTATCGTTCTAGTGCCATAAAAATCAACAACTTCGAAGGCATAAGTCTGAGGGTGGTAAACGGTCAAAGAATTAAACATTATATTTCAGGTGATCCTATCAATGTTGAAACTAATATTATTGAAACCATAACCCCGGAGGAATACATAAGGGACACTTTCCAGAATGTTCTAGACTCCGAAAAGGAATAGGTATGTGGTACAGTAAGTAAACCGACTCCAAAACAACTCCAATGTCAATTTTTATCAGTTTTGGAATATTTAAGAATTTTAGGAAGAAACAAGCAGTCCGAAAGGGACACGAGGCCCCCACGAGAGTGGAGGGCGCGCCCACCCCTACTGGGTGCGCCCCTGTCTCGTGGGCACCTCGTGTGCCTCCCAGACTCCGTTTTCTTGCACGTTATGTATTTTGGTCGGTAAAAAATCATTATATATACTCCCAAAGGTTTTGACCACCATATCACGCAAATCTCCCCTGTTTTCGTTTCGAGTTGTTTCTGTTACAGATCAAGAGCACCATGACATCGCCCTCCTCCAACAAGGAAGACAAGGATGCTTGGCTATTGAAGATAGAGCTAAAAAGAGAAGAATCGGAAGAGATCAACAAGGATGAAGGGATCAAGAAGGCCATGGAGGTTCAAGCTCCGGCGGTGAAAGAAGAAGACATCCCTCAACCTTTACCTAACCTCTTTGTCCAATAGAGATTGAAGATTTCAAGGTGATTGAGTTAGCTCACATACAAAACAAGTATCTCACACAGGAGAATATTCTGTTGAAGGATCATATCACTGGACTCAAGGGCATTATCCGCAAGTTGGAGGAGCTTTTACGCTCAATGTGCGATTATCCACTGTCATCATCACCACCTCCATCTCCTCCGAGGACATAATTACATGGGTATGGGTGTTGGAAATATGCCCTAGAGGCAATAATAAATTGGTTATTATTATATTTCCTTGTTCATGATAATTGTCTATTGTTCATGCTATAATTGTGTTATCTGGAAATCGTAATACATGTGTGAATATATATAGACCACAACACGTCCCTAGTGATCCTCTAGTTGACTAGCTTGTTGATCAACAGATAGTCATGGTTTCCTGACTATGGACATTGGATGTTATTGATAACGGGATTACATCATTAGGAGAATGATGTGATGGACAAGACCCAATCCTAAGCGTAGCACAAAGATCGTGTAGTTCGTTTTGCTAGAGCTTTTCCAAATGTCAAGTATCATTTCCTTAGACCATGAGATTGTGCAACTCCCGGATACCGTAGGAGTGCTTTAGGTGTGCCAAACGTCACAACGTAACTGGGTGACTATAAAGGTGCACTACGGGTATCTCCGAAAGTGTCTGTTGGGTTGGCACGAATCGAGACTGGGATTTGTCACTCCGTATGACGGAGAGGTATCTCTGGGCCCACTCGGTAATGCATCATCATAATGAGCTCAATGTGACCAAGTGTCTGGTCACGGGATCATGCATTACGGTACGAGTAAAGTGACTTGCCGGTAACGAGATTAAACGAGGTATTGGGATACCGACGATCGAATCTCGGGCAAGTAACGTACCGATTGAAAAAGGGAATTGTATACGAGATTGATTGAATCCTCGACATCGTGGTTCATTCGATGAGATCATCGAGGAGCATGTGGGAGCCAACATGGGTATCCAAATCCCGCTGTTGGTTATTGACCGGAGAGTCGTCTCGGTCATGTCTGCATGTCTCCCGAACCCGTAGGGTCTACACACTTAAGGTTCGGTGACGCTAGGGTTGTTGAGATATTAGTATGCGGTAACCAAAAGTTGTTCGGAGTCCCGATGATATCCCGGACGTCACGAGGAGTTCCGGAATGGTCCGGAGGTGAAGATTTATATATAGGAAGTCCAGTTTCAGCCATCGAGAAAGTTTCGGGGGTCACCGGTATTGTACCGGGACCACCGGAAGGGTCCCGGTGGTCCATCGGGTGGGGCCACCTATCCCGGAGGGCCCCATGGGCTGAAGTGGGAGGGGAACCAGCCCCTGGTGGGCTGGTGCGCCCCCCTTGGGCCTTCCCCTGCGCCTAGGGTTGGAAACCCTAGGGGTGGGGGCGCCCCACTTGGCTTGGGGGGCAAGCCACCCCCCTTGGCCGCCACCCCCCCATCTAGATGGGATCTAGAGGGGACGGCGCCCCCCTGGACCCCTATATAAAGAGGGGGGAGGGAGGGCTGCGCACCCTAGCCCCTGGCGCCTCCCTGTCCCTCCCGTGACACCTCTCCCTCTCGCTGTGCTTGGCGAAGCCCTGCCGAGATCGCTGTGTTGGGGAACGTAGCAGAAATTCAAAATTTTCCTACGTGTCACCAAGATCTATCTATGGAGAGACCAGCAACGAGTAGAAAGAGAGTGCATCTACATACCCTTGTAGATCGCTAAGCGGAAGCGTTCAAGTGAACGGGGTTGATGGAGTCGTACTCGTCGTGATTCAAATCACCGATGATCAAGTGCCGAACGCACGGCACCTCCGCGTTCAACACACATACAGCCCGGTGACGTCTCCCAAGCCTTGATCCAGCAAGGAGAGAGGGAGAGGTTGAGGAAGACTCCATCCAGCAGCAGCACAACGGCGTGGTGGTGGTGGAGGAGCGTGGCAATCCTGCAGGGCTTCGCCAAGCACCGCGGGAGAGGAGGAGTACTTGTGAGAGGGGGAGGGCTGCGCCAGAACTTCGTGGTTAGCTCCCATGCGCCTCCCCACTATATATAGGGGTGGAGGGGCTGGTTTCTTGCCCTCCAAGTCCATTGGGGCGTTGGCCAAGGTGGGAGGAAAGAAATCCCATCATTTTCTTCCCCACCGATTGTTATCCCCCCTTTTTAGGGATCTTGATCTTATCCCTTCGGGATATGATCTTATTCCTTCTAAGGGGGGATCTTGTTGCGCCTTGACCAGGGGTGTGGGGCCTTGCCCCCACTACCCACGTTCATGTGGGTCCCCCCATGTAGGTGGGCCCCACTCCAGAACCTTCTAGAACCTTCCCGGTACAATACCGAAAAATCCCGAACATTTTCCGGTGGCCAAAATAGGACTTCCCATATATAAATCTTTACCTCCGGACCATTCCGGAACTCCTCGTGACGTCCGGGATCTCATCCGGGACTCCGAACAACATTCGGTAACCACATACAAACTTCCTTTATAACCCTAGCGTCATCGAACCTTAAGTGTGTAGACCCTACGGGTTCGGGAGACATGTAGACATGCCCGAGACGTTCTCCGGTCAATAACCAACAGCGGGATCTGGATACCCATGATGGCTCCCACATGTTCCACGATGATCTCATCGGATGAACCATGATGTCAAGGACTTAATCAATCCCGTATTCAATTCCCTTTGTCTATCGGTATGTTACTTGCCCGAGATTCGATCATCGGTATCCAATACCTTGTTCAATCTCGTTACCGGCAAGTCACTTTACTCATTCCGTAACATATCATCCCGTGATCAACTCCTTGGTCACATTGCGCATATGATGATGTCCTACCGAGTGGGCCCAGAGATACCTCTCCGTTTACACGGAGTGACAAATCCCCAGTCTCGATCCGCATAAAACAATAGATACTTTCGGAGATACCTGTAGTGCACCTTTATAGTCACCCAGTTACGTTGTGACGTTTGATACACCCAAAGCACTCCTACGGTATCCAGGAGTTACACGCTCTCATGGTCGAAGGAAGAGATACTTGACATTGGCAAAGCTCTAGCAAATGAACTACACGATCTTTTGTGCTAGTCTTAGGATTGGGTCTTGTCCATCACATCATTCTCCTAATGATGTGATCCCGTTATCAACGACATCCAATGTCCATAGCTAGGAAACCATGACTATCTGTTGATCACAACGAGCTAGTCAACTAGAGGCTCACTAGGGACATATTGTGGTCTATGTATTCACACGTGTATTACGATTTCCGGATAATACAGTTATAGCATGAATAAAGACAATTATCATGAACAAGGAAATATAATAATAATACTTTTATTATTGCCTCTAGGGCATATTTCCAACACGCTGCTGCATCCATCACCACACCGTCATGCTGCTGGATCTCCATCAACCTCTCCTTCCCCCTTGCTGGATCAAGAAGGAGGAGACGTCTTCCCAAACGTATGTGTGTTGAACGCGGAGGTGCCGTCCGTTCGGCGGTAGGATCTTCGGTGATTTGGATCACGACGAGTACGACTCCCTCAACCCCGTTCTCTTGAACGCTTCCGCACGCGATCTACAAGGGTATGTAGATGCACTCCTCTCTCTCGTTGCTAGATGACTCCATAAATTGATCTTGGTGAAGCGTAGAAATTTTTTATTTTCTGCAACGTTCCCCAACAGTGGCATCATGAGCTAGGTCTATGCGCAGTTTCTATGCACGAGTAGAACACAAGTTGTTGTGGGCGTTGATTTTGTTCAATATGCTTACCGTTACTAGTCCAATCTTGTTTCGACGGTATTGTGGGATGAAGCGGCCCAGACCGACCTTACACGTACACATACGTGAGACAGGTTCCATCGACTGACATGCACTTGTTGCATAAGGTGGCTAGCGGGTGCCAGTCTCTCCCACTTTAGTCGGATCGGATTCGATGAAAAGGGTCCTTATGAAGGGTAAATAGCAATTGGCATATCACGTTGTGGTTTTTGCATAGGTAAGAAACATTCTTGCTAGAAACCCATAGCAACCACGTAAAACATGCAAACAACAATTAGAGGACGTCTAACTTGTTTTTGCAGGGTATGCTATGTGATGTGATATGGCCAAAAAGAATGTGATGAATGATATGTGATGTATGAGATTGATCATGTTCTTGTAATAGGAATCACGACTTGCATGTCGATGAGTATGACAACCGGCAGGAGCCATAGGAGTTGTCTTAATTTATTGAATGACCTGCGTGTCATTGAACAACGCCATGTAATTACTTTACTTTATTGCTAAACCGTTAGCCATAGTAGTAGAAGTAATAGTTGGCGAGACAACTTCATGGAGACACGATGATGGAGATCATGATGATGGAGATCATGGTGTCATGCCGGTGACGATGATGATCATGGAGCCCCGAAGATGGAGATCAAAAGGAGCAAAATGATATTGGCCATATCATGTCACTTTTTGATTGCATGTGATGTTTATCATGTTTATACATCTTATTTGCTTAGAACGACGGTAGTAAATAAGATGATCCCTCATTAAAATTTCAAGAAAGTGTTCCCCCTAACTGTGCACCGTTGCGAAAGTTTGTCGTTTCTAAGCACCACGTGATGATCGGGTGTGATGGATTCTTACGTTCACATACAACGGGTGTAAGACAAATTTACACATGCGAAACACTTAGGTTGACTTGACGAGCCTAGCATGTACAGACATGGCCTCGGAACACAAGAGACCGAAAGGTCGAGCATGAATCGTATGGTAGATACGATCAACATGAATATGTTCACCGATGATGACTAGTCCGTCTCACGTGATGATCGGACACGGCCTAGTTGACTCGGATCATGTAATCACTTAGATGACTAGAGGGATGTCTATCTGAGTGGGAGTTCATAAGATGAACTTAATTATCCTAAACATAGTCAAAAGGTTTTTGCAAATTATGTCGTAGCTCGCGTTTTAGTTCTACTGTTTTAGATATGTTCCTAGAGAAAATTTAGTTGAAAGTTGATAGTAGCAATTATGCGGAGTGGGTCCAAAAACTGAGGATTGTCCTCAATGCTGCATAGAAGGCTTATGTCCTTAATGCACCACTCGGTGTGCTGAACCTCAAACGTCGTCTATGGATGTTGCGAACATTTGACATACACATTTTGATAACTACGTGATAGTTCAGTAATGTTAAACGGTTTAGAATTGAGGCATCGAAGACGATTTCAAAACGTCGCGGAACATATGAAATGTTTCGAGGGCTGAAATTGGGATTTCAGGCTCGTGCCCACGTCAAGAGGTATAAGACCTCCGACGATTTTCTTAGCCTGCAAACTAAGGGAGAAAAGCTCAATCGTTGAGCTTGTGCACAGATTGTCTGAGTACAACAATCACTTGAATCGAGTGGGAGTTGATCTTCCAGATGAGATAGTGATGTTTGTCCAAAGTCATTGCCACCAAGCTGCTAGAGCTTCGTGATGAACTATAACATATCAGGGATAGATATGATGATCCTTGAAATATTCGCGATGTTTGACACCGCGAAAGTAGAAATCAAGAAGGAGCATCAATTGTTGATGGTTAGTGAAACCACTAGTTTCAAGAAGGGCAAGGGCAAGAAAGGATACTTCATGAAACGGCAAATCAGCTGCTGCTCTAGTGAAGAAACCCAAGGTTGAACCCAAACCTGAGACTAAGTGCATCTGTAATAAGGGGAAGGGTCACTGGAGCAGAATTACCCTAGATACTTGGTAGATAAGAAGGCAGGCAAGGTCGACAGAAGTATATTGGATATACATTATATTAATGTGTACTCTACTAGTACTCCTAGTAGCACCATGGTAATAGATACCGGTTCGGTTGCTAAGTGTTAGTAACTTGAAATAAAAGGCTATGGAATAAACGGAGACTAACTAAAGGCAAGGTGACAATATGTGTTGGAAGTATTTCCAAGGTTGATGTGATCAAACATCGCACGCTCCCTCTACCATCGGGATCAGTGTTAAACCTAAATAATTGTTATTTGGTGTTTGCGTTGAGCATAGACATGATTGGATTATGTCTATCGCAATACGGTTATTCATTTAAGGAGAATAATGGTTACTCTGTTTATTTGAATAATACCTTCAATGGTCTTGCACCTAAAATGAATGGTTTATTGAATCTCGATCGTAGTAATACACATGTTCATGCCAAAAGATATAAGATAGTAATGATAGTACCACCTACTTGTGGCACTGCCATGTAAGTCATATTGGTATAAAACGCATGAAGAAGCTCCATGTTGATGGATCTTTGGACTCACTCGGTTTTTTGAAAAGTTTGAGACATGCGAACCATGCCTATTGGTATGTAAGCATGAAGAAACTCCATGCAGATGGATCGTTTGGACTCACTTGATTTTGAATCACTTGAGACATACAAATCATACGACATGGGCAAGATGACTGAAAAGCCTCGTTTTCAGTAAGATGGAACAAGAAAGAAACTTGTTGGAAGTAACACATTTTGATGTGTGCAGTCCAATTAGTGCTGAGGCATGCAATGGATATCGCTATGTTCTTACTTCACAGATGATTTGAGTAGATGTTGAGTATATTTACTTGATGAAACACAAGTCTGAATTATTGAAAGGTTCAAGTAATTTCAGAGTGAAGTTGAAGATCTTCGTGACAAGAGGATAAAATGTCTATGATATGATCATAGAGATGAATATCTGAGTTACGAGTTTGGTACACAGTTGAGACATTGTGGAAATTGTTTCACAACAAAGACCGCCTAGAACACCATAGTGTGATGGTGTGTCCGAACATCATAGATGCACCCTATTGAATATGGGGCATACCATGATGTCTCTTATCAAATTAACACTATCATTCATGGGTTAGGCATTAGAGACAACCGCATTCACTTTAAATAGGGCACCACGTAATTCCGTTGAGATGACACCGTATGAACTATAGTTTAGAGAAACCTAAGTTGTCGTTTCTTAAAAGTTTGGGGCTGCGACGCTTATGTGAAAAAGTTTCAGGCTGATAAGCTCGAACCCAAAGCGGATAAATGCATATTCATAGGACACCCAAAACAGTTGGGTATACCTCCAGTCCCAGTTCCGGAAGCAAAAGGGATTGTTTCTAGAATCAGGTCCTTTCTCGAGGAAAAGTTTCTCTCGAAAGAATTGAGTGGGAGGAAGATAGAACTTGATGAGCTTGTCGAACCCTCACTTCAATCGGAGAGTAGTGCAACACAGAAAGATGTTTCTGTGGAATCTATGACTATTGAAGAGGAAACTAATGATAGTGATCATGAAGCTTCGGATCAAGTTGCTATCGAACCTCGTAGCTCGACAAGGATATGTACTACTCCTGAGTGGTATGGTGATCCTGTCTTAGAGGTCATGCTGTTGGACAACAATGAACCTACGATCTATGGAGAAGCGATGGTGGGCCCATATTCCGACAAATGGTTAGAAGCCATGAAATCCGAGATAGGATCCATGTATCAGAACAAAGCATGGACTTTGGTGGACTTGCCCGATGATCGGCAAGCCATTGAGATAAATGGATCTTTAAGAAGAAGACGGACGTGGATGGTAATGTCACCGTCGATGAAGCTCGACTTGTGGCGAAGAGTTTTTCACAAGTTCAAGGAGTTGACTACGATGATATTTTCTCATCCGTAGCGATGCTTAAGTCCGTTGGAATCATGTTAGCATTAGCTGCATTTATGAAATCTGGCAGATGGATGTCAAAACAAGTTTCCTTACCAGTTTTCGTAAGGAAAGGTTGTATGTGATAAAATCAGAAAGGTTTTGTCGATCCTAAGGATGCTAAAAGGTATGCTAGCTCCAACAATCCTTCCATGGACTAGAGCAAGCATCTCGGAGTCAGAATATACGCTTTGATGGAGTGATCAAAGTTTTTGGGTTTATACAAAGTTTGTTAGAAACTTGTATTTACAATAAAGTGAGTGGGAGCACTACAACATTTCTGATAAGTATATGTGAATGACATATTGTTGATCCGAAATGACGTAAAATTTCTGGAAAGCATAAAGGGTTGTTTGAAAGGAGTTTTTCAAAGGAAGACCTGGATAAAGCTGCTTACATATTGGGCATCAAGATCTATAGAGATAGATCAAGACGCCTGATGATACTTTCAAAAGAACACACACCTTTGACATGATTTTGAAGGAGTTCAAAATAGATCAGTCAAAGAAGGAGTTCTTACCTGAGTTATAAGGTGTGAAGTGGAGTAAGACTCAAAGCTTGACCGCGGCAGAAGAAAGAGGAAGGACGAAGGTCGTCCCCTATGCTTTTGTCATAGGCTCTATACGATATGCCATGCTGAGTACCGCACCTGATGTGTGCCTTGCCACATGTCTGGCAAGAGGGTACAAAGGTGATCCAGGAGTGGATCACTAGATAGCGGTCAAAATTATCCTTAGAGGAATAAGGAAATGTTTCTCGGTTATTGAGGGAGTTTCGGACTAGGGGGTGTCCGGATAGCCGAACTATCATCATCGGCCGGACTCCAAGACTATGAAGATACAAGATTGAAGACTTCATCCCGTGTCCGGATGGGACTTTCCTTGGCGTGGAAGGCAAGCTTGGCGATACGGATATGTAGATCTCCTACCATTGTAACCGACTCTGTGTAACCCTAGCCCTCTCCGGTGTCTATATAAACTGGATGGCTTTAGTCCATAGGACGGACAACAATCATACCATAGGCTAGCTTCTAGGGTTTAGCCTCCTTGATCTTGTGGTAGATCTACTCTTGTAACCCACATCATCAATATTAATCAAGCAGGACGTAGGGTTTTACCTCCATCAAGAGGGCCCGAACCTGGGTAAAAACATCGTGTCCCTCGTCTCCTGTTACCATCCGCCTAGACGCACAGTTCGGGACCCCCTACCCGAGATCCGCCGGTTTTGACACCGACATTGGTGCTTTCATTGAGAGTTCCTCTGTGTCGTCACCGATAGGCTCGATGGCTTCTTCGATCATCAACGACGATGCAGTCCAGGGTGAGACCTTCCTCCCCGGACAGATCTTCGTATTCGGCGGCTTCGCACTGCGGGCCAATTCGCTTGGCCAGCTGGAGCAGATCGAAGGCTACGCCCCTGGCCGTCAGGTCAGATTTGGAAGTTTGAACTTCACGGCTGACATCCGCGGGGACTTGATCCTCGACGGATTCGAGCCACAGCCGAGCGTGCCGTACTGTCACGATGGGCATGATTTAGCTCTGCAGCCGGACAGTACCCTGGAGGCCGCACTCGAACCCGCTCCGATCTTCGACTCGGAGCCGGCTGCGCAGACCAAGGATGGATGGCTAGACACCACCTCGGGGGCTGCAACCTCTACGGCGATAGAGCCGAACACCGATCTTGTCCCCCATGAAGCTCGTGACTCCGAGGTGCCGGACTCCTTGCCGGACTCCGGACCTCCCGCGCCCCCTCCAGTCGAATCCGATTGGGCGCCGATCATGGAGTTCACCGCGGCGGACATCTTTCAACACTCACCTTTTGGCGACATCTTGAGTTCGCTAAAGTACCTCTCGTTATCAGGAGAGGCCTGGCCGGACTGCGGCCAGGACGGTTGGGATGCGGACGACGAAGAAATTCAGAGCCCACCCACCACCCACTTGGTAGCCACTGTCGACGACCTAACCGACATGCTAGATTACGACTCTGAGGACATCGACGGTATGGACGACGATGCCGGAGACGACCAAGAACCAGCGCCTAACGGGCGCAGGAAAGCCACCCCATCCCACAACGTATGCATGGTGGACACACCAAAAGGAAGCGACAATGAGGAAAAACGGGACGTGGCGAAGGACAACTCCCCCAACAGACAAACAAAGCGGCGACGCAAGCGCCGCCCGAAGACCGGCATCGACAAAAACGGTACCCATATGGACCCGGCCCTAGAGCAGGGCGAAGCAGTGGACGACGCACACGTCAACAAGCAGCCAGCCGGACATGAACCGGACAAGCAACCCATCCCCGGCGAAGATGATCTCACATCACCAGAGCATACGAATCTCCATAACAGGCTCGTCGCCACTGCAAGAAGTTTGAAGAAGCAAAAGCGGAAGCTCAAAACAGCGGAAGACACACTCAGAATAAGATGGAGCAAAGTACTCAACACCGCAGATAAATATGGCACTAGTCACCAGACAAAGAGCTACCCGAAGCGCAAGTTGTTGCCCGAATTTGACGAGGAGGCCTTCGAGCCCCCGCAGTCAAAAAAGAAAGGGGCCGCCTGGCCGGATAGACGACCAGATGACAGGCCAAGAGCAACACGGGGCGCCACACACAAGCCGGCACATGATCAGCATAAAGATCTTCAGAAAAAGGATAACCCGGCCAGGTCTATCTATGGGCCAAAAAAGAAGACTCCAGGAAGTAACACAACCAGCCGAGCATTTGAAGACAACGGCACACCCAAATACAGGGGCGCCGCACACCCACTATGTTTTACCGACGAGGTACTGGATCATGGATTTCCAGCGGGATTTAAACCCATAAACATAGAGGCATACGACGGAACAACAGACCCCGGAGTCTGGATTGAGGATTATATCCTACACATACACATGGCAAGAGGAGACGATCTCCATGCCATAAAATACCTTCCCCTCAAGCTCAAAGGGCCGGCCCGGCATTGGCTTAAAAGCCTCCCAGAAAATACGATTGGGAGTTGGGAAGAGCTTGAGGATGCGTTTCGAGCAAATTTTCAGGGGACTTATGTCCGGCCTCCGGATGCAGATGATTTAAGTCACATAACTCAACAGCCCGGAGAATCAGCACGCAAATTCTGGAACAGGTTCCTCACTAAAAAGAACCAAATAGTCGACTGTCCGGACGCTGAAGCCTTGGCAGCCTTCAAACACAACGTCCGAGACGAATGGCTCGCCAGACACCTCGGCCAGGAAAAACCAAGAACAATGGCCGCACTAACAAGTCTCATGACCCGCTTTTGCGCGGGGGAAGACAGCTGGTTGGCTAGATGCAGCACCAGCGACCCGAGTACATCCGAAATCAGGGATGGAAATGGGAAATCACGACGCAAAAAGATCAGCGCCGGAACAAGGAGAATGGCCCAAATAGTACGGCGGTCAACGCCGGATTCAAAAGCTCTCGGCCGAACAACAAAACACTGCCCTTAAAGGATAACAGTGACGAGCTATCCAACCTAAACAAGATTCTGGACAGACTGTGCCAAATACATGGTACCTCCGGGAAGCCTGCAAACCATACCCACAGAGATTGTTGGGTCTTCAAGCAGTCCGGCCGACTTAACGCCGAACACAAAGGGCTCGACACACCAAGTGAAAGTGACGAAACCCAAAAGCAGCGCTCCGGAAACCAAAAGACTTTCCCACTAGAAGTCAAAACAGTGAACTCACTTCACGTGATAACACGCAGCGCGGCCCCTGCTATACCAGGACACCGTCCGCAGACTGGGGATAGAACCCACCAAAATTCGCTATAGCAGCACTTCCTTCAAAGGAGTGACACCAGGCCTTTTAGCCAATTTTAAAGGCTCTGTTACACTAGGGGTCGTGTTCGGTTCATCCAACAACCTCCGTCGCGAAAAGCTCACCCTCCATCGCCCCATTTAGCAGTAGCCCTTAAGCACTACTGGGGCGTGCAGCTTTCGCGCGCTTTCATGCAATACCGCATTACGCGTCTCTTACGCTTAAAAATGCCCGGTCCATGTGGCATATTCTTAAAACTCCAGGTGTCTCTCGACCACGGAGAATGTGCGGCTGCCTAGACAGCCACACATTATCCCGACCTTGCAGGTCAAAGCCCCTAAAAACAGGTCATTTAGACGAGTCCGGCAAGGGGCTTCCCAGCCGCATACCCCTTTTTTTAGGGGGCCGCGCGCATAAATGATGAAAGCCAATAAAGCTCAACTTTCTTCATCTTCCAAATTATACTTTATTTTGATACACTTTTTGCACGATATTTCTTAGAAACTAAGTCCTTCTCTTTTACAGATGAAGCACGTGCTACACCCGTCCAGGATACAGCACAACGGAGACACAGGCGCAGACGTGCAGTAGGGACCCGTTGCAAGGATTCTTTTCAGATTAAGACCCTGCGTAAACCTTTCTCACTGTCTCTTGTTGATACACATCCCCCGGTTTCCTACCAGAGCCGAGGAGGAGGCTGGCGTTTTGGCATCGGCCGCGTCAGAAGTTCCCGCCTGTACCTGGACACTAGGGGCTTAGGGCTTTATTCTGCCCGATATCATAAAGACCGAACACCTCAGGGAGTGTTCGGCGTCTCGAGTTAGGCCTTATATGCATCAGCTCCGAATCATGTCTTTGGTCAAATGTTGGGTTTGCCCGGCTCCTGTGTTTTGCTGCCTTACGTTCCGTATCATCGGCTAACGCGGCACCAGGAGAACTACTGCGATTGTGCCCCGGTTCGGCCGGGAGAGCACCTCAGTAGAGAAAGCCGAAAACTGACTGTCATGATATAGCGAGAGACTGGTCAACCACTCGATCGACCATTGGAATGTTTAGAATTCCTCCGCTTTGACGAAGGACCGCTTCCCGGTCAGGCACATACGCGCCCCAAGTTCGGAGAAGCGCGGTGCCATCAGGGGCTATATAGTAGCCCCACATTCGAGCTCCTATGGCTAAGTGAAAGTGATAAAGCATTATAGTCCGGTTGCCTAGTTTGCTATGCTATCACCTCCTTAAAAGGACCAAGACGTTGGATTAAGTGTGAAAAAGCGTTTTTCTTTTTGCAAACACCCCCGCACCATGTGCGTGGGGGCTGAAGCCAAAGACTGCCATCTTTCAGATTATACATACATATACGGCCGCACAGGAGATAGTTCAATACTTGAACACACAAGTATAAAAAGTCATTGCATTATAAACATGATCTTAGAAATCATACATGTCATTCAAACATAACATCTTTCGAGCACTGCGACTCTATTATACGAGCGCCCTGCAGGACTTCCTCAAAGTAATGCTCGGTGGGGAATCGGCTTTTGTCCGAACCCCGGGATGCAACAGCGGTGGCATCCATCTCCGCCCAGTATGTTTTACCACGGGCGAGAGCCATCCGCGCACCTTCTATGCATGCCGACCGCTTCATCGCCTTAATATGCGGCACTGCCCCAAGGAATTGCTGCAACAAGCCAAAATAACTCTTCGGCTTGGGGCCTTTTCGGCCACAGATGAGTTACCACATCCGTCATGGCCAGTCCGGACAATCTATTCAGCTCAGCCCACTCAACCAGCCGATCACTCAACGGAAGTGGACGCTCCGGACTATGGAATTGAGACCAGAAAAGCTCTTCCATTTCATGATCCTCCTGGCTTCGAAAGTGCACGACTGCGTCAGCCGCACTCGCCGCCAAGTCCAGATAAGGATCCTCCGCACCGTACAATCGGCCCAGCTGAGCATACTTCGGATCCGTGAACTTCCTACGCAGCATAAAGGGCTTTCCAGCCACAATGTCTCCGACCTGACGCAGTTCCTCCTTCATAGCCCGCATCGCACTACGGGCATCCTTGGCTTCGGCATCGGCCTTCTTCAGGTCCTCTTGCTCCGCTCGGCGTTCTCCTTCAAGAACCTCCAGGCGGTCGGTAGCAACTTTTAATTTCATGGCCATTCCGGCCATCTCCTCCCTGCTTCGGCAGTGAGCAGCCTTCTCGGCTTCTAGCTCTTCCGCTGCCTTCAAGGCAGCCGCCTCGCTTTTTCTGGCTTGCTCCTTGGCCCGAGCAAGTTCTGCTCGAAGGTCTTCCACAGCAGCAGCACCATCTGCATCAAGCATACAACTTGTAAGGAATGGGCATCAGCTCCCTTACTAAGCGACCGCGGCGCAATCACATACCTTGTGACTCATCAAGTCGTTTATTGACCAGCGAGATGTCCGCATCTGCAGCGTCGAGTTGCTTCTTCAGCTCGGCGAATCCATCCGTCCGGCTGGCCACCGAACGTTCCGCCACCTGCATAGGAAAGGCGACAGTTAATAACTGAGATTATGATCCTAGGCACGCTGCCGTTTTCGACAGCATACCAAGTCTCAGGGGCTACTATACAGGGCGCACTTCATGTGCAAAACTGTCAACAGGTATGTCATTTTTTGCGTACCTCAAATCCCGTCAGTAAACTTCCGACGGCCTCATACAACCCGCTTTCGGCGGACGAGATCCTCTCAATCACATTACCCATTAATGTGCGGTGATCTTCTGAGATGGACGCCCTCTTAAGCAAATCCTGCAGCTCCACCGGCCGTACTCCAATGGGTGCCGAACTCTCCGGCCCCGCCGGACTCGGGGAGACCCTCCGCGACGACACCTCAGGGTCGTCCGCCCCGTGCGATGGGGCGGCAGATGGAGGCGTTTCGCTCTCCATCATCTCCGGACGAAGGTCTCCCGAAGATGAGCTGTGCTGAGATGGGCTGAGATCCGAACTACAAGGTAAAAACTTCGGTTACCTTTAGACATTAAGCAGGGGTGTCTAATAATTATAAAATCCCCCTTTTTACTTACGGCTCGTTAGAGGGCTGATTCCTCCGAGGAGACAGTACGGCCGGGGCGCTTTCTGGCGCAGGACCTTCCGGTACAGATTTCTTTCCCCGCTTTGAGGCCTTGGCCTCCGGGTCTTCGGAAGCGTTCCGCTTCTCCCCCTGGAAGGAGGGACTCTCGATTCCTCCCTTACTAAACGCCTCCTTGGCAGAGGTGACAGTTTCCCCGTGCCCCCCTTCGCCCTCATTTGAAGGTGCAACCTCCAACATTTTGATTAACACGGGATCCTGCGTGGTCTCAGGGAGGGGGGCCGGACACCGTATCAGTTTTGCTTGCGCTATCCACTCCTGTCCAGGGATAGCTGGTTAAAAGGCAAGCTCATGATAAATAAATGGATGGTGTGTCCGGACACAGGGCTACTTACTTGAGTATCCGGGCGATTGCAGCTTAGGCCAGCGTCCTCGGTCAATTCCGGATGCGTCTCTTGCGATCCGAAGAACAGTTTATACATCTCCATGGGAGTCAAACCCATGAAGTGTTGAAGAGCTCGCGGCCCCTCCGGATTAAATTCCCACAGGCGGAGGGGGCGACGTTTGCAGGGCAGTAGGCGCCGGATCAACATGACCTGCACCACTGCGACCAGATTGATCTCCCTTTCTTGGAGGACTCGAATCCGGTCCTGCAACAGGGGGACGTCTTTGGGCGACCCCCAGTCACGCCCCTTGTTGACCCATGACGTCAGCTGCTGTGGAGGGCCCGAGCGAAAGACGGGCGGCGGCTTCTGCCTGCTGCCCCGGGGAGCGGTGATATAAAACCACTCCTGTTGCCACAAGCCGAGCTCCTCTTGGAAAGAGCCCTTGGGCCATGGAGCTTCGGCCCTCTTGCTTATAACCGCCCCGCCGCACTCTGCCTGACGCCCCTCAATCATCTTCGGCTCCACGTTGAAGGTTTTGAGCCATAAGCCGAAGTGAGGGGTAGTGCGGAGGAAGGCTTCACAAACGACAATGAATGATGAGATATGGAGGATGGACTCCGGAGCCAGGTCGTGGAATTCCAGCCCATAGTAAAACATGAGCCCCCTCATGAAGGGATCCGTCGGGAAGCCTAAACCCCGACGGAAGTGAGACATGAACACGACGATCTCGCCAGGCTCGGGAGTTGGGATAACTTGCCCTCGGGCAGGCAGCCTATGCGAAATCTCGTAGGTTAAATACCTGGCATCTCTCAGCTTTAGCACGTCCTCCTCCGTGACGGAGGAGGGCATCCACCGGCCTCGTAGATCAGGACCGGACATTGTCGAGGATCGAAGGTACCTGAATTCGGAGCCCTGGGTGTTGGAACTCAGGGAGAGGGGCGGATTCGATAGAAGATTGAATAAAAAGAACGGGCCTTGGTCTCATTATAAAGAGGAAGAATACCAAGAGCCGTCCCCGTGACCGTTTGGAACCCGCCTTCGATGGAGGGGGCGTGGCAACGGGCGCGGTTGGGTTACCCACGTCCGTATTGATGGGAATCCCGGAATAAGGGGAACACGATCTCTGCTTCGACAGGACGTGCCAAGGAAACCGCTTCGCTAAACGCGCTGAAGTGGTACAATAAAAACGTTTCAAATAAAGGCTTGGTTGTGGTGTGACGTCACGCCACGGAATACGTCAGCAGATTGAACTTGTGTGAATATTATTCTCTCTACGGTGGTATGTGGAAATTATTTTGCAGAGCCGGACACTATCCTGGTGTTCGCAATCTTCTATAAATTATTCGGAGGAGGAACCCGCCTTGCAATGCCGAAGACAATATGCGCGCCGGACTCGTCGTCATTGAAGCCTGGTTCAGGGGCTACTGAGGGAGTTCCGGACTAGGGGGTGTCCGGATAGCCGAACTATCAACATCGGCCGGACTCCAAGACTATGAAGATACAAGATTGAAGACTTCGTCCCATGTCCGGATGGGACTTTCCTTGGCGTGGAAGGCAAGCTTGGTGATATGGATATGTAGATCTCCTACCATTGTAACCGACTCTGTGTAACCCTAGCCCTCTCCGGTGTCTATATAAACCGGATGGCTTTAGTCCATAGGACGGACAACAATCATACCATAGGCTAGCTTCTAGGGTTTAGCCTCCTTGATCTCGTGGTAGATCTACTCTTGTAACCCACATCATCAATATTAATCAAGCAGGACGTAGGGTTTTACCTCCATCAAGAGGGCCCGAACCTGGGTAAAAACATTGTGTCCCTCGTCTCCTGTTACCATCCGCCTAGACGCATAGTTCGGGACCCCCTACCCGAGATCCGCCGGTTTTGACACCGACAGTTATGGAGGTGATAAAGAGTTCGACGTAAAGAGTTACGTCGATGCAATCTTAACACCTATCCGGATAGCTATGAGTAGAGATACCGGATACATATAATGGAGCAACAATTTGGAATAGCTCCAAGTGGAACATGGTAGCAGCATCTACGATATGACATAAGGTTTTGCAAAATACATAGGGATCTGAATGTTGCAGACCCGTTGACTACAACCTCTCTCACAAGCATAACACGATCAAACCCAGAACTCATTGAGTGTTAATCACATAGTGATGTGAACTAGATTGTTCACTCTAGTAAACTCTTTGGATGTTAGTCACATGGCGATGTGACCTGTGAGTGTTAATCACATGGTGATGTGAACTAGATTATTGACTCTAGTGCAAGTGGGAGACTGTTGGAAATATGCCCTAGAGGCAATAATAAATTGGTTATTATTATATTTCCTTGTTCATGATAATTGTCTATTGTTCATGCTATAATTGTGTTATCCAGAAATCGTAATACATGTGTGAATATATATAGACCACAACACGTCCCTAGTGAGCCTCTAGTTGACTAGCTCATTGATCAACACATAGTCATGGTTTCCTGACTATGGACATTGGATGTTATTGATAACGGGATCACATCATTAGGAGAATGATGTGATGGACAAGACCCAATCCTAAGCATAGCACAAAGATCGTGTAGTTCGTTTTGCTAGAGCTTTTCCAAATGTCAAGTATCATTTCCTTAGACCATGAGATTGTGCAACTCCCGGATACCGTAGGAGTGCTTTGGGTGTGCCAAACGTCACAACGTAACTGGGTGACTATAAAGGTGCACTACGGGTATCTCCGAAAGTGTCTGTTGGGTTGGCACGAATCGAGACTGGGATTTGTCACTCCGTATGACGGAGAGGTATCTCTGGGGCCACTCGGTAATGCATCATCATAATGAGCTCATGTGACCAAGTGTCTGGTCACGGGATCATGCATTACAGTACGAGTAAAGTGACTTGCCGGTAACGAGATTAAACGAGGTATTGGGATACCGACGATCGAATCTCGGGCAAGTAACGTACCTATTGACAAAGGGAATTGTATATGAGATTGATTGAATCCTCGACATCGTGGTTCATCCGATGAGATCATCGAGGAGCATGTGGGAGCCAACATGGGTATCCAGATCCCATTGTTGGTTATTGACCGAAGAGTCGTCTCGGTCATGTCTGCATGTCTCCCGAACCCGTAGGGTCTACACACTTAAGGTTCGGTGACGCTAGGGTTGTTGAGATATTAGTATGCGGTAACCCGAAAGTTGTTCGGAGTCCCGGATGAGATCCCGGATGTCACGAGGAGTTCCGGAATGGTTAGGAGGTGAAGATTTATATATAGGAAGTCCAGTTTCGGCCATCGGGAAAGTTTTGGGGGTCACCGGTATTGTACCGGGACCACCGGAAGGGTCCCGGGGTTCCACCGGGTTGGGCCACCTATCCCGGGGGGCCCCATGGGCTGAAGTGGGAGGGGAACCAGCCCCTGGTGGGCTGGTGCGCCCCCCTTGGGCCTTCCCCTGCGCCTAGGGTTGGAAACCCTAGGGGTGGGGGGCGTCCCACTTGGCTTGGGGGGCAAGCCACCCCCTTGGCCACCGCCCCCCCCCCATCTAGATGGGATCTAGAGGGGCCGACGCCCCCCCCTGGACCCCTATATAAAGAGGGGGAGGGAGGGCTGCGCACTCTAGCCCCCGGCGCCTCCCTCTCCCTCCCGTGACACCTCTCCCTCCCGCTGTGCTTGGCGAAGCCCTGCCGAGATCGCTGCTGCATCCATCACCACGCCGTCGTGCTGCTGGATCTCCATCAACATCTCCTTCCCCCTTGTTGTATCAAGAAGGAGGAGACGTCTTCCCAATCGTACGTGTGTTGAACGCGGAGGTGCCGTCCGTTCGGTGCTAGGATCTCCGGTGATTTGGATCACGACGAGTATGACTCCCTCAACCCCGTTCTCTTGAACGCTTCCGCGCGCGATCTACAAGGGTATGTAGATGCACTCCTCTCTCTCGTTGCTAGATGACTCCATATATTGATCTTGGTGAAGCATAGAATTTTTTTTATTTTCTGCAACGTTCCCCAACAATGGGCACTCCCCTTGGCAACTGCCAAGCTTGGGGGAGGTGCCCCGGTATCGTATCACCATCACACTCCTATCTTTACCATTTTATTTAGTTTGATCCTTTTAGTAGTATCTTGATCTAGTAGATTGAAGTTTTGATATCAAGTAGTTTTGAGTTTTGCTTTGTGATCTATTTTTGTAGTCGAGTCAGTGAGCTATCTATAATAAAGATTAGTGTTGAGTCAAGGGCTTTGCTATGTTGCTATGATCTTGAGGAAGTAGAAAGAATAAAAGAGTTCATATTGATCTTATGGTTAGTGATGACTTCACACATAGAAAGTATGAGGCATAAAAATTGTTGAGAGTTGATAAACGTAGTTTTGGTCATCGTTGCAATTAATAGGAAGTGATAAGGAAAGAGAGGTTCACATATAAATATATTATCTTGGACACCTTTTATGATTGGGAGCACTCATTAAGTATGACATGCTAAAAGAGTTGACGTTGGACAAGGAAGACAACGTAATGGTTTATGTTTTCTCACATCTCAGTTAAAGTATATTGTCATTGACCTTCCAAACATGTTGAGCTTGCCTTTCCCCCTCATGCTAGCCAAATTCCTTGCACCAAGTAGAGATACTACTTGTGCTTCCAAATATCCTTAAACCCAGTTTTGCCATGAGAGTCCACCATACCTACCTATGGATTGAGTAAGATCCTTCAAGTAAGTTGTCATGTTGCAGGCAATAAAAATTGCTATCTAAATATGTATGACTTATTAGTGCAGAGAAAATAAGCTTTGTACGATCTTGTTGTGGAAGTAATAAAAGCAATGGACTGCATAATAAAGGTCCACATACAAGGGGCAATATAAAGTGACGTTCTTTTGCATTAAGATTTTGTGCATCTAACCCTAAACGCACATGACAACCTCTGCTTCCCTCTACGAAGGACCTATCTTTTACTTTATGTTTTTACTTTATGCTTGAGTCAAGGTGATCCTCACCTTTCCCTTTTTCATTTTATCCTTTAGCAAGCTCCTCGTGTTTGAAAGATCATGATATATATGTATCCAATTGGATGTAAGTTAGCATGGGCTATTAATGTTGACATCACCTAAAGGTGAATACATTGGGAGGCAACACAATAAGCCCCTATCTTTCTCCGTGTCCGGCTGAAACTCCATAACCACAAGTATTGCGTGAATGTTAGCAATTATAGAAGACTACAAGATAGTTGAGTATGTGAATTTGTTGAAAAGCTCTATTGTTGACTCTTTCTGATGTTATGATAAATTGCAATTGCTTCAATGACTGAGATTATAGTTTGTTAGTTCTCAATGAAGTTTTTGAACCATACTTTACATTGTGAATTGATTGTTACTTGAGCATAAGAAATCATATGATAAAATCTATATATGTTGCTCTTATAAGAATGATCATGATGCCCTCATGTCTGTATTTTATTTTTATCGACACCTCTATCTCTAAACATGTGGACATATTTTTCGATATCGGCTTCCGCTTGAGGACAAGCGAGGTCTAAGCTTGGGGGAGTTGATACGTCCATTTTGCATCATGCTTTTATATCAATATTTATTGCATTATGGGCTGTTATTACACATTATATATCAATACTTATGGCTATTCTCTCTTATTTTACAAGGTTTACCATGAAGAGGGAGAATGCCGACAACTGGAATTCTGGCTGGAAAAGGAGCAAACATTGGAAACCTATTATGCACTACTCCAAAAATCCTGAAACTCCACGAAACCTATTTTTGGAATTAATAAGAATTATTGAGCGGAAGAAATACACCAGGGGGCCCACACCCTGTCCAGGAGGGTGGGGGCGCCCCCCCCCCCTCTGGGCGTGCCCTCCTGTCTCTTGGGTCCCCTGGTGGCCCCCCGGTGTCCATCTTCTGCTATATGAGGGCTTTTACCCTGGAAAAAATTGTGGGCAAGCTTACGGGACAAAACTCCGCCGCCACGAGGCGGAACCTTGGCGGAACCAATTTAGGGCTCCGGTGGAGCTGTTCTGCCGGGGACACTTCCCTCCGAGAGGGGGAAATCATCACCATCGTCATCACCAACTATCCTCTCATTGGGAGGGGGTCAATCTCCATCAACATCTTCACCAGTACCATCTCCTCTCAAAACCCTAGTTCATCTCTTGTATCCAAACAACAAATTGGTACCTGTGGGTTGCTAGTAGTGTTGATTACTCCTTGTAGTTGATGCTAATTGGTTTACTTGGTGGAAGATCATATGTTCATATCCTTAATGCATATTATTACTCCTCTGATTATGAACATGAATATGATTTGTGAGTAGTTCCGTTTGTTCCTGAGGACATGGGTGAAGTCTTGCTATTAGTAGTCATGTGAATTTGGTATTCGTTCAATATTTTGATGAGATGTATGTTGTCTTTTCCTCTAGTGGTATTATGTGAACGTCAACTACATGACACTTCACCATTATTTGGGCCTAGAGGAAGGCATGGGGAAGTAATAAGTAGATGATGGGTTGCTAGAGTGACAGAAGCTTAAACCCTAGTTTATGCGTTGCTTCGTTAGGGGCTGATTTGGATCCATATGTTTAATGATGCGGTTAGGTTTACTTTAATACTTCTTTTGTAGTTGCGGATGCTTGGAATAGGAGTTAATCATAAGTGGGATGCTTGTCCAAGTAAGGGCAATACCCAAGCACCGGTCCACCCACATATCAAATTATCAAAGTACCGAACGCGAATCATATGAACATGATGAAAACTAGCTTGACGATAATTCCCATGTGTCCTCGGGAGCTCCTTTCTCATTATTAGAAATTGTCCAGGCTTATCCTTTGCTACATAAAGGATTGGGCCACCTTGCTGCACTTTATTTACTTCATTTACTTGTTGCTCGTTACTATTTATCTTATCACAAAACTATCTATTACCCATAATTTCAGTGCTTGCAGAGAAAACCTTACTGAAAACTGCTTATCATTTCCTTCTGCTCCTTGTTGGGTTCGACACTCTTACTTATCGAAAGGACTATGATAGATCCCCTACACTTGTGGGTCATCAGGGGCCAAGGCTCGGAGCCCCCTGGCCCCAGTGTCAGCATCGGCAGCCGGAGCGGGCGGTGCGTTGTCCGCCATGAGGGCAAAGCGCGGTGTTGATGGAGAGCGGGTCGACGGAAGGGAGAGCTCTGGCGTACCCTTACCTGGCGCGCCAAATGTCGGATATTGGGTTCCGGCAAAACCCTTAAGGTTCGAACTCTGGGGTACGCACGAAGATCTTTCCCCTACCGATCCACGTCCCAATGCCTCGCTAAGAATCTAAGCTACCCGATGAACAACACAAGGGACACAAGGTTTATACTGGTTCGGGCCACCGTTGTGGTGTAATACCCTAATCCAGTGTGTGGTGTTGTGGATTGCCTCAGGGGCTGATGATGAACAGTGCAGAGGAAGAACAGCCTCGCGAGAGGTGTTCTTGGGATGGTGCGATGCTCCGCTTGGGTGGATCTCTCTAGGCTCTAGATGAAGGGACCCCCTCTCTGGTGGTGGCTATCTCTATATATAGAGGCCCTGGTCCTCTTCCCAAATATTGAGCGGGAAGGGAGCCAACAACGACCATTTTGAAGGGGAACATCTAGTACAAGTTATCCTGACTAAAGTTGGTCTTCGGCTGCCAAAGGCATTGGCGATGACGCCGT
Source organism: Triticum aestivum (assembly GCF_018294505.1). Lineage (NCBI taxonomy): Eukaryota > Viridiplantae > Streptophyta > Magnoliopsida > Poales > Poaceae > Triticum > Triticum aestivum. Next base: position 105,861,044 of record NC_057795.1, read on the forward strand.
CTTGGGCTCCACGGTGACCTCCATCGTGCCGCTCTACTGGTCTCGGTCTCGTTGCACCGAAATGGTAACCTTTGCTTGATTCCTCGGTACTCTACGCCTGCGCTTGCCCCCTTTGCACCAAAGAGGAAACAAGGACACTACGCAGGCCGGTGCCCGCCTAGTCTCGATCGTCATGGCTTGCGTCACGAGCACCTCGCGAGGTACCCCTGCCTTGATCTCTCCGCCTCCTCGCGAGCCTGCCTGGTGAGGCCGTTCCTAAGGAAGCCTTGCGTCGTCCACCCCGCGAGGCTTGGCCCTTCGCGAGGGTCTTGAGCTTGAGTTGATGAAGATGGGCCGTACTGGGCCACCACTTGAGCCACGCCGCAGGCCGCAGGCAGGCAAGTCTGGGGACCCCCGTTCCTAGAATGCCGACAGCAAGAAAGATCAATCTAGTAAGCCAAACCAAACTAATAATTCGAAGAGACTTGCAAAGATAACCAATCATACATAAAAGAATTCAGAGGAGATTCAAATATTTCTCATAGATAAACTTGATCATAAACCCACAATTCATCGGATCTCGGCAAACACACCGCAAAAAGCATTACATTGAATAGATCTCCAAGAAGATCGAGGACAACTTTGTATTGAGATTCAAAGAGAGAGAAGAAGCCATCTAGCTAATAACTATGGACCTAAAGGTCTGTGGGAAACTACTCACAACTCATCGGAGAGGCCTTGGAGATGATGTAGAGGCCCTCCATGGTCGATTCCCCCTCCGGCGGAGCGCCGGCGAAGGCTCCAAGATGGGATCTCGCGGATACAGAAGGTTGTGGCGGTGGAAATAGTTTTTCGTGGTGCTCCTGGATGTTTTCGGGGTACGTGGATATATATAGGCGAAGGAGGTAGGTCAGGGGAGCCACGAGGGGGCCACAAGGGTGGGGGGCGCACCCACCCCCCTAGGGCGCGCCCTCCTGCCTCGTGGCTACCTCGACTACTTCTTGACATCCACTCCAAGTCTCCTAGATTGCATTTGTTCCAAAAAGACCGCTCCTGAAGGTTTCATTACGTTTGGACTTCGTTTGATATTCCTTTTCTTCGAAACACTAAAATAGGCAAAAAAAAACAATTTGGATTGGGCCCCTGGTTAGTAGGTTAGTCCCAAAAATGATATAAAAGTGTAAAGTAAAGCCCATAAACATACAAAACGGGTAATATAATAGCATGAAACAATCAAAAATTATAGATACGTTGGAGACGTATCAAGCATCCCCAAGCTTAATTCCTGCTCGTCCTCAAGTAGGTAAATGATAAAAACAGAATTTTTGATGTGGAATGCTACCTAGCATATTTCTCAATGTAATTTTCTTTATTGTGGCATGAATGTTCAGATCCAAATGATTCAAGATAAAAGTTCATAAAACATAAAAATAGTAATACTTCAAGCATACTAACAAGTACTCATGTCTTATCGAATTAGCATAGCCAAAGAAAGCTCATCCCTACAAAATCATATAGTTAGGTCATGCTTCATTTTCATCACACAAAATACTCCCATCATGCACAACCCCGGTTTAAGCCAAGCAATGTGTTCATACTTTTTAACGTGCTTCAGCTTTTTCAACTCTCACGCAATACATGAGCGCAAGCCATGGACATAGCACTATATGTGGAACAGGGTGGTGGTGAAAAAAAGGGAGAAGATAGTCTCACATCAACTAGGCGTATCAACGGGCTATGGAGTTGCCCATTAATAGATATCAATGTGAGTGGGTAGGGATTGCTATGCAATGGATGCACTTAGAGCTATAAATATATGAAAGCTCAACAAAAGAAACTAAGTGGGTGTGCATCCAACTCGCTTGCTCACAAAGACCTAGGGCATTTTTGAGGAAGCCCATCATTGGAATATACAAGCCAGGTTCTATAATGAAAAATTCCCACTAGTATATGAAAGTGACAACATAGGAGACTCTCTATCATGAAGATCATGGTGCTAATTTGAAGCACAAGTGTGGAAAAAAGATAGTAACATTGTCCCTTCTTTCTTTTATCTCATTTTTTTATTTGTGGGCTTCTTTGGCCTCTTTTTTTATTATTATTTGGGCTTATAAAGTCCGAAGTCTCATCCCGACTTGTGGGGGAATCATAGTCTTCATAATCCTTTCCTCACTTGGGACAATGCTCTAATAATGAAGATCATCACGCTTTTATTGATTTACAACTCAAGAGTTACAACTCAATACTTAGAACAAAATATGACTCAACATGAATGCCTCCTGCAGTGTACCAGGATATGTAATGAACCAAGAGTGACATGTATGAAAAATTATGGAGGTGGCCTTGCCACAAATACGATGTCAACTACATGATCATGCAAAGAGCAATATGACAATGATGGAGCGTGTCATAGTAAACGGAACAGTGGAAAGTTGCATGGGAATATATCTCGGAATGGCTATGGAAATGCCATAATAGGTAGCTATGGTGGCTGTTTTGAGGAAGGTAAATGGTGGGTGCATGATACCGGCGAAAGTTGTGCGGCATAATAAAGGCTAGCAATGGTGGAAGGGTGAGAGTGTGTATAATCCATGGACTCACATTAGTCATAAAGAACTCATATACTTATTGCAAAAGTTTACTTGCCCTCGAAGAAAAGTACTACTACGCATGCTCCGAGGGGAAGGGTTGGTAGGAGTTAACCATCGCGCGATTCCAACCACCACACATAAGGAAGACAATTAAAAGAGCACCCCATGCAACAAATTTGTCACATAACTTTTACCATACGTGTATGCTAGGGACTTGCCAACCTTAACACAAGTATTTCTCAATTTCATAATTACCCAACTAGCATGAATCTAACATTACCACCTTTATATCTCAAAACAATTATCAAGCATCAAACTGATCATAGTGTTTAATGCACTTTATATGATAGTTTTTATTATACCCAACTTGGATGCTCATCATTCTAGGACCAATTTTATAACCATAGCAAATACCGTGCTGTTCAAAAATACTCTCAGAATGATATAAGTGAAGCATGAGAGATCAATAATTTTTACAAAATTAAGCCACCGCTGTGCTCTAAAAAGATATAAGTGAAGCACTTGAGCAAAGGTTGTCTAGCTCAAAAGATATAAGTGAAGCACATAGAGTATTCTAATAAATTCCAAATCATGTGTGTTTCTCCCAAAGGGTGTGTACAGCAAGGATGATTGTGGTAAACTAAAAAGCGAAGACTCACATCATACAAGACGCTCTAAGCAAAACACATATCATGCGGCGAATAAAAATATAGCTCCAAGTAAAGTTACCGATAGACGAAGACGAAAGAGGGGATGCCTTTCGGGGCATCCCCAAGCTTAGGCTTTTGGTTGTCCTTCAATTATTTTGGGGTTCCATGGGCATCCCCAAGATTAGGCTCTTGCCACTCCTTATTCCATAGTCCATCAAATCTTTACCCAAAACTTGAAAACTTCACAACACAAAACTCAACAGGAAATCTCATGAGCTCCGTTAGTGTAAGAAAGAAAAACCACCACATAAGGTACTGTAATGAAGTCATTCTTTATTTATATTGGTGTTAAATCTACTGTATTCCAACTTCTCTATGGTTCATACCCCCCCCCCCCCCCCCCCCCCGATACTAGCCATAGATGCATCAAAATAAGCAAACAACACACGAAAAACAGAATCTGTAAAAAACAGAACAGTCTCTAGCAATCTGTAACTTTCGAATACTTCTGGAACTCTAAAACTCCTACAAAAATAGGAAGTCCTAGGCAATTTGTCTATTGATCTACTTCAAAAATAATCAACTAAAAATCATGTTTCTGTGACTTATTAAAATTATTCTCGTGCGTGCAAAAGTTTCTGTTTTTCAGCATAATCAAATTAACTATCACCCAAGATGATCCTATAGGTTCTACTTAGCACAAACACTAATTAAAACATAAAACCACATCTAAACATAATCTAGATGAATTATTCATTGAATAACAGCAAGGAAAAATATTGGGTTGTCTCCCAACAAGCGCTTTTCTTTAAAGCCTTTTTAGCTAGGCATTGAGATTTCAATGATGCTCACATGAAAGACAAGAATTGAAGCATAAAGAGAGCATCATAAAACATGTGACAAACACACTTAAGTCTAACATACTTCCTATGCACAGGTTTTTTATAAGCAAACAAATTATCAAGGCAAGCAAAAACTAGCATATGCAAGGAAGAAGACGATAGCAATCTCAACATGAAGAGAGGTAATTTAGTAACATGAAAATTTCTACAACCATATTTTCCTCTATCATAATAATTACATGTAGGATCATAAGCAAATTCAACAAAATAGCTATCATATAACATATTCTCAACACGATCCACATGCATGCAAAGTTGACACTCTTCCAAAATAGTGGGACTAACATTAACTAAAGTCATGACCTCTCCAAACCAACTTTTATCAATAATACCGTAAGATTGAACATACTCCAAATATGTGGGATCTAAAGTTGACACTCTTCCAAACCAACTTTCAATATTATTGCAAACACTATTATCAATCTCACATTCATCATGGGGCTTAAATAAATTTTCAAGATTATAAGAAGAATCACCCCAATCATGATCATTGCAACAAGTAGTAGACATAGCAAAACTAGCATCCCCAAGCTTAGGGTTTTGCATATTTTTAGCACAACTGAAATCAAGAGAATTTATAGTAAAATCATTGCAATCATGATTTTTATTCAAGGAGTTATCGTAAATATCTTCATAAATTTGTTCATCATAATTTTTAGATTCACGAATTTCGAGCAAAGCTTTATAAAGATAATCTAGTGCACAAAACTCACTAGCAATTGGTTCATCATAATTGGATCTCTTAAAAAGATTAGCAAGCGGATGAGGATCCATAGATCTTAGGTTCTCTGTTTAGCAATAAATAAACAACTATTCCAACCAAATGAGCAAACGAGCCAAGTAAGACATCAAGGCAAACGAAAAGACGAACGGGAAAGAGAGGGCGAATAAAACGGCAAGGATGAAGTGGGGGAGAGGGAAACAAGAGGCAAATGGCAAATAATGTAACGCAAGGGAGATGAGTTTGTGATAAGTACTTGGTATGTCTTGACTTGTGAGAAGACCTCCCCGGCAACGGCGCCAGAAATCCTTCTTGCTACCTCTTGAGCACTGCGTTGGTTTTCCCTTGAAGAGGAAAGGGTGATGCAGCAAAGTAGCGTAAGTATTTCCCTCAATTTTTGAGAACCAAGGTATCAATCCAGTAGGAGGCTCCTCAAAAGTTCCTCGTACCTACACAAACAAACAAGAACCTCGCAACCAACGCGACAAAGGGGTTGTCAATCCCTTCACGGTAACTTGCAAAAGTCAGATCTGATAGAGATAATAAGATAAGATAAATTCTTTTGGTATTTTTATGATATAGATTGGAAAGTAAAGATGCAAATAAAAGTAGATGGGAAACTTATATGATAAAAGATAGACCCGGGGGCTATAGGTTTCACTAGTGGCTTCTCTCAAGATAGCATAAGTATTACGGTGGGTGAACAAATTACTGTCGAGCAATTGATAGAAAAGTGCATAGTTTTGAGAATATCTAGGCATGATCATGTATATAGGCATCACGTCCGTGACAAGTAGACCGACTCCTGCCTGCATCTACTACTATTACTCCACACATTAACCGACTCCTGCCTGCATCTAGAGTATTAAGTTCATGAAGAACAGAGTAAGGCATTAAGTAAGATGACATGATGTAGAGGGATAAACTCAAGCAATATGATATAAACCCCATCTTTTTATCCTTGATGGCAATAATACAATACATGCCTTGTTGCCCCTGTTGTCACTGGGAAAGGACACCGCAAGATTGAACCCAAAGCTAATCACTTCTCCCATTGCAAGAAAGATCAATCTAGTAGGCCAAACCAAACTTATAATTCGAAGAGACTTGCAAAGATAACCAATCATACATAAAAGAATTCAGAGGAGATTCAAATATTTCTCATAGATAAACTTGATCATAAACCCACAATTCATCGGATCTCGACAAACACACCGCAAAAAGAGTTACATCGAATAGATCTCCAAGAATATCGAGGAGAACTTTGTATTGAGATTCAAAGAGAGAGAAGAAGCCATCTAGCTAATAACGATGGACCCGAAGGTCTGTGGTAAACTACTCAGAACTCATTGAAGAGGCCTTGGAGATGGTGTAGAGGCCCTTCGTGGTCGATTCCCCCTCCGGCGGAGCGCCAACGAAGGCTCCAAGATGGGATCTCGTGGATATAGAAGGTTGCGGCAGTGGAAATAGTTTTTCGTGGTGCTCCTGGATGTTTTGGGGTACGTATATATATAGGTGAAGGAGGTAGGTCAGGGGAGCCACGAGGGGCCCACGACGGTGGGAGGGGTGCGCCCAGCCCCCTAGGGCACGCCCTCCTGCCTCGTGGCCGCCTCGGCTGCTTCTTGACGTCCACTCCAAGTCTCCTGGATTGCGTTTGTTCCAAAAAGATCGCTCCCGAAGGTTTCATTCCATTTGGACTCCGTTTGATATTCCTTTTCTTCAAAACACTGAAATAGGCAAAAAAAACAATTCGGGCTGGGCCTCCGGTTAGTAGGTTAGTCCCAAAAATGATATAAAAGTGTAAGTAAAGCCCATAAATATCCAAAACGGGTAATATAATAGCATGGAACAATCAAAAATTATAGATACGTTGGAGGCGTATCACCAAGCTATAGAGGACACATTGGTAACACACATGTGAGCAGCGGCTGGGTGACATAGATGTTGCAGAATCAGAAGCACATACACCTTGATCTTCTCAGTTGTGTGCCGAGGATGTGTGGCTTCAGAGTTGTTCCGGGCATAGTTTTCAGGCCTCCCAGTTGTGCCAAAAGGTCACCGCCAAAACTGTGTGATCATGATCTGAAGAACGAGCTAGGAAATCAAACAACCACAATTTAGGGGAGAAGAAATCATAGCACCTGAGCCTACTACCATAAGTATCTTTGATTGCATCCAAAACATCTCTAGCGTACGGGCAAAATATATAGGAGAGCATGTTCAACTGGTCGGGCACAAAAGCAACATTGCTCAGATGTAGATACTGGCGACGTAAAAATTGAGCTCCAGTTGGTAAACAACCACGAGCAAAACACCACAAGACAATCTTCATTTTATCAGGAACCTTGACCACCTATATGGATTTCTATTGCTTCTCTTCGGTGGCTAGGTCCAAACACTGGCCCTACCCATTCTTACTATGAACCAACAGAAAACTTCTAGTGCGAGCCATATTGTACGCCGACCGAACTGAATAGTCGCCAAAGTTCATCTATGGCCACCTAACACAATCCTCACCATGATGGTTGATGAGAATTATCAAAATTGCAGAGGCAACCTCATCACTGAAGAAAGCATGTGACAGTCTCAACATTCCATGTACTACTGTACTAACCAATCAAGCAATGTACCTTAGCATCTGCAGGAATAGGAGAAATTGGTTGAAGAGCACCCTGAGGAATAGATGGGATCCAATGGTCAGAAAGAATGTGAACTTGTTTTCCATCACTAATCCCCCATTGCACACTATTAAGCTCTTACACACCATGTTTGAGCAGCTAACGGCCAACAAGGATGCTATGCCATGTAGCAGAAACAGATCTTGGAGCCTGAGCATTCCAAAAGTCAGTGTTAGGGAAATATTGCCCCTTAAGCACACGAGCACATAATAATGGAGTTTCTTTTTACCATCTTCTTTGCCCCACCATTCGTCAACAATAATCTTCCTAAATTTCTCATAAATCCCCTTGGAAAGCTGGAAACAACTCATGATGTAGGTCGGGATCGCCTGTATGATAGATTTTAACAATGTTTCTTTTCCATCACGAGAGACAGGCCGACCATACCATCCATGAATACATCGCCAAGCCCAATCAGGCAGGAATTTCAGCATGCTAGTTGGAGACTTGCCCACCTCTGTAGGCATGCCTAGACAAGTATCACTGAAGGACTCATTAGAAATCCCCAACCCAAACTTCACTCTCTATTTAACACTCTTTGGACAACTATGACCAAAAACCAAAGAAGACTTGTTCTTATTAATCAACTGACCGGAACCAGAACAATAGAGGTCGAGAGTAGACTCCAAGGCATCCGCACTACGCATATCGCTTCTTAAACAGAAACTGCAGTCATCGGCAAACAAGAGATGTGAGATGGGTGGACCGGAGTGACCGTTCGTAATACCATGTAGTACGTCAGAATTCTCCTTCTGTGGTAACAAACTTGACAGACCTTCAATGCATAGAAGAAACATGTAGGGGTTGATCAGATCACCCTGGCAGATACCTCTTGACGGCACAACAGTTTCAGTGAACTCTTCATTGACCCCGATAGCATAACGAACATTGGTAACACACCACATTACTGAGCTGATCCATGCAGGGGCAGAACCAAGTTTTGACAGGCAGCCATGAAGATAATTCCACTCAACACGATCATATGATTTCATCGTATCAATCTTCATGGCAAAGAACGGTTGCTTAGCCTGTTGTTTTCTGATAGTATGTACAGACTCATGAACAATGAGATCATTGTTTGTAATCGATCTGCGAGAGACAAAAGCACTTTGAAATTTAGGAATGACGACAGGTAAAAGCAACTTCAAACAATTAGTCAAAAACTTAGAGGCAATCTTGTAAAGAATGCTGCAAAGGCTAATATGCCAAAAATTCTTGAGCTGTTTGGGTCTTGCAACTTTCGGAATGAGAACAATAACTTAATCACAAAAACCATCAGGAGTACGTCTCCCTTCCAAAAATCTCCTGAGGGCTTGATAAATCTCCTCTCCCAAAAAATCCCAGTGTGTCTAGTAGAAGAGGGCCGGGAAACCATCCGGGTAGGAGCTTTAGTGGGTCTCATCTAAAAAGGTGCAGCCTTCATCTCCTCCTTGGTATAAGGTTTACATAAGTCATCATTCATCACATCAGTAACTTTGTGAGGGATAACATCAAGAAGAGTATCTACAGCATCGCTAGGTTCAGAAGTAAATATATGCTCAAAAAACTTATGCACCAGCATTAAGGATATCTTTGTTTTGCAGGATTTCAAAAATATTGAAATACGGAAAACATAGGAATTGGTATCATGTCTTTCTGTATCATATAGAATTACAAAACTATGCACTATATCCCAGAAGTTACTAAGGATTCCAATCGTGCGAATCAAATGATCATTGTAGGGAAAATCCATAAGGACCCAAACCCTCCAGAAGTCCTACGAGATCCTTTGAATCAAAGGAGCTTTAACTGGTTTAAAGGGAGAACACAATCATGAAGTGTGTAAACCAACGCATTCACTGCAACCCATGTTGTCCCTAGCGCTCTATCAAACATCTTAAAGCAAGGGTAACCCCCTCCACAAGGGCAAAGTCGACGACGATGTTCAGTAGGAGGCCATCGTCATCACCGGCTATCATGGGAATCAATTTTACTCGGTAAACATTTCGAATGTTCACACTATATTCAAATGAAGTGGCAGATGCGACAACAACATCACCACAATTGAAGAAGAAGGTTTGGCGGTGAGGCAGGGATCTGTCACGCGTACGGTGAGGGTGGTGAGGAGAGATATGTGTCAAATGAGGGAGTTACTAAGAATAAATGAACAAACGACCGAAGAGAATGGAAGATGCCGTGGAAGCAAATGTAGGAAGACATTATTTGTCGTTTTGATGTCTGAATTCAACTTCGTGTAGTATTTATGCCGCGTTGCTTGTCAAATAAAACACTCAACCTTACGTAGAATTTATGTTGCAGCTCAAGGAAACGACAATCCCACTTCGGTTTAGTTGCAGCTGCTAAATTTGTATGCGACAAAATAGTCATAATAATAAAAATCATTAATAGCCAAATGAAATAACAGAAATAACTAATACATAAAACAAGACTATCGTGCCAAACGTGACCTTAAGCCACAAAAGGCATCTTCCACGCACATAATCGATGTCAAATCTGTGCACGACAATCTTTCCTAACACAAAGTCATTGCAAATTTCATGTTGCTTCTCTACAGCAGAATCTTTCCTACACAAAATCATTGCAAATTTCATGCTGCTTCTCTACATCAGAGTCAAATATGAAGACACCTGCCTGCCATATCACCAAATTTCATGTTGCTCTATTCACTTTTGTTAACTCCAACACCCAAATCAGAAAGAGACAGAGAGGGGGAGAGGGGAAATGAATCATGTGCTGAGGTCGGCATCCACGTGTCCGTGCATCAGCCGCGTGCACCCCCACCGCCACGCACCGGTCGCCCGCCCGCCCACTCACCGGTCGCCGCCGGTCCCCCTCCACACAGGGGCAAGCAAGTAGCACGGGATAAAAGCCAACCACCCTCGTCCTCTCTACCCATTTCTTCTTCCCCCCCTGCCCAGATCAAGAAACCGTGTCCTAGAATCCACCGAGATCGCTGGAAAGGCGACATCCTCCGGAGACTCTCTCGCTCCCCTCGTCGGCACGGATCGAGCGGTTGTTTTTGTTGGAAGATTTCTCCTTTCTTTTCCTTCTGGTCGCTGGCCGGAGAGACAGCGTGTCCTGGTGCGCGGAGATGGTGGCCGAGGCGGAGGTGATGCATCAGCAGCCGGCGCCGGTTCTGGAGGTGCAGTACCGCGCGTGTGTCGCCAAGGGGGTCGGGATGTCGGCGGTCGCCGTGCCGGAGGTGGAGGTGGAGGTCGAGGTCGCCGTCGAGCTGCCTCGCATGGTGAGTTCCGCCGCTAAGACTCCTCCCTCTCTTTGCTCCTATGCTAGTTCTGAGACCGTATATCCCTAAAGAGATCGGGGAATTTTATCAACGGATCAGCTGTAGCTGCTGTATGCTTTCTTGTCTGTTCTTTAGAACAGATTTGAGGACGCAGTCAGCTCAAAATTCCATGTATTGTTGTGAATGAATTATTATGGCCATACTATTCTTGAAGTTGGCTTATACAGTAGTACTGGTTAGGGAAGTTTGGTTTCTCTTCCTCTTGCAAGGAATGGTTATCTGCTCGTGGATGCAAAAGTCTGACACCCTTTCATAGAAAAAGTAGCTCCCTTTTAGGTGGTTGTAGGCCACAGAGAAGGTGGGTGATCTAATTATTGGAGCCATTTGTGTAGTGTGTAGAGTTGTTGAATCGTAGCATATGTGCTTTTGCAAAGTGCTGTTTGTTCTCAATCAAGTCAGAAAATATCAGGTTTTTGCTGCAAATATGTGTAGTCTGACGAAACGATTGAGACCATTTTGGTACACAAGTAGTCGGGCTTTTAATCATGTTGTTTAACAGACTATGGGGAAAAGTTTATCCTGTTTGTATTTGTTTCGAATGCAAGAAACAAGGTGGTAATGTTTCACGTTTGGTATAGGGATTGGCGAACACCGATGGTGCGACGAGCGTGTCCGCTGAAACCCTACAGTTTGTACCCAATATTCGGTCTGGAAGCTTTGCTGATATCGGACCTAGGAGGTACATGGAAGATGAACACATCCGGATAGATGATCTTTCAGCCCATCTTGGCTCGCTGTTGGTTTGCCCACTACCTAGTGCCTTCTATGGGGTAAGTTAGTAAATGATTACTGTATAGTACTACTCTATAACTTAATATAAGATGTTTTTTGACACTATGACAGTGTCAAAAAACATCTTGTATTTTTATAGAGGGAGTATTTGCTTGGTGCATTATGTCACACGGTCATATCCTCAGCAACTGCGCCTTAATGGATTGTCTTGTTTCCTCTGCTTGTATGTAGGTGTTTGATGGCCATGGGGGTCCTGATGCTGCAGCCTACATGAAAAGACATGCCATGAGGTTCTTGTTTGAGGATAGAGAGTTCCCACAAGCATTGCAAGTGGATGATATATTCCTTCAATCCGTTGAGGAATGTATTCGCAGCGCGTTCCTGCAAGCCGACCTTGCGCTGGCTGATAATCTAGACATCAGCCGCTCCTCCGGAACTACAGCACTCGCAGCATTAATCTTTGGGAGGTAAGATGTGCTTTACTAGAAGCAGTCTCAAGTCTGTAGAACTGATCTCAATTTTCTTGCTTCAGCGTGCATGCTCAGTCGAGTGTCTGACCTGACTTGCAGGCAACTGTTGGTTGCGAACACCGGTGACTGCCGAGCGGTCCTTTGCCGGAGAGGCATAGCGATGGAGATGTCCCGAGACCACAGGGCAAACTACGCCGAGGAGTGCGAGAGGGTGGCCGCCTCCGGCGGGTACATCGAGGACGGGTACCTCAACGGGGTGCTCTCGGTGACGCGTGCCCTGGGCGACTGGGACATGAAGATGCCTGACTGCTCCACGTCGCCCCTCATCGCGGAGCCCGAGTTCCAGCAGGCGACGCTGAGCGAGGACGACGAGTTCCTCATCATGGGGTGCGACGGGATCTGGGACGTGATGACGAGCCAGCACGCGGTGAGCGTGGTCCGGCACGGCCTGCGGCAGCACGACGACCCCGAGCGGTGCGCGCGGGAGCTCGTCATGGAGGCGAAGCGGCTCGAGACGGCCGACAACCTCACCGTCATTGTGGTGTGCTTTGGGTCGGAGCTCGGGTCCCCGCCGCCGCCCCCCGCTGTGGCGGCGGCGAGGCCGAGGAGCTGCAAGGGCCTGTCGGCGGAGGCCCTGTGCAACCTGAGGAGCTGGCTGGAGGCTGACCGCTAGCTCTCTGGCTTGAGATGCCTGCTCTGCTGCTCCTGCTCCTACCTAGTGCTGCTGGTCGGTTCGTTCCCACGCTGTAAATATGCTGACATCGGTCGAGGAATCGTAACTACCACTTCCCTTTTAGTTCCCTACCATTTTTTCAGGCGGTAGCCCATCAGTTTTTGTAGGGGCATTCTCCCATTGTTTCCTGTGCTTTTCTCTCTCTGTTGCTGTTATTGCTCACGCCATTGCTGTTGTACATAGTACATGGTACTACATCCGTTGCGCCCACGGATGGACCTGCTTTCCTCGAGCAACATCTGCTGTTTAACAGAAATATTCGCGGGGCTCTGGTCATCTCGATTCAGAGAAGTGTGAGTGTTACTTACTGGGGCGACTGTTGCCACGTACGAATAGAGAAAATAAAATTAACTCTTCATGAAAAACTAGGACGATGCTTCGCCATCAGCTAGAGATCATAGGGTAGCAGGTGCCGTGGTGAATGAAGCCAAAGAAGACTTAGCGGCAGTGGCAAATTTAGCTAAACATACCACTGTCTCGATCCGCGCCGGCAAGTTAGCCATGATGGTGGAATGGCTGGCACCAGCACCACTAGACACGCCCCCTCACCTAACCCACAGCTCCTTTTTCCGGAACCCAATCCCTAGTCGTCAAGAAGAATTCTGCCTTCCCTAAATCTGACGAGACGCCTAAAAATCAGCTGCAGAGATAGCAGGTGGGTTCAATGCACCTGCACCACCCACGCACACACGCACAGCTGCAAAGTCCAGAAAACGAGAGCTAGAAGAAAGAGCCGCTGCATTTGACCACGGAAGGGAAGGTGATAAGGCAAATGCACAAATGTATTGAGCCATACAGCGACGGCGGTCCGCCGTCGGCATCGACCAGTCACTGGCCTGCAGGAACCCTGCCCCAGCACTCGGCCAGTCAGGTGACACACGGATGGGCCAGGCCGCCAACCCACAAGAGTCAAATGGTTGCAGGTAACAACAGCTACAGACGCACTACGATGAGTGAGAACGCGAGTCCGTGGTGATATGATACACTACGATGTGACGCTGCTATCCACAGCTCTCGTGGCAGTTATCTTTTGCTCTCTCTCCTCCGGGCTAAAGGTGAAATCCACGAGTGCGACATGAAACAAGCCTGCCCTGCGCCCGCAACATAGCTGACAGCAACGCGAGAGAAACATACAAGAAGCAATGGTAAAGCAGCAAGATTTGTGATGTTCTAGATAGCGAGCCAAATGGGGGCTGTCACTGTGGCGGTATTTGAGTCGTATGTCATGCTGCTGATGCTGATATGGGACGACTTCTATCTACTCGGCTGAGTGGGCATATATATCCGAATCCTGGTAGAGGATTGTTACTGTTCCGCCTGATACTATGATGAACTTCTTCCACGGGTTAACTTGACATGTGCGTCTCGCCAGATCTTCCAAAAGGGAGGATGAGGTCGACCATGGAGTCGTACTCCTCTCTGCTAACCTGAGCCGAGTTTAGGATCTGCAGTATGCCCAAGGAAAAACAATCAAGAAACACACAGGTATCCTTGTATTTTTGCATACGAGAGAGGCACGGGAAAGAAACGCCACCTTCTGCACAAGCTTTGAGTCTGAGATCACTGGAGCAAGAGCAGGAAGCCGGTGCACAGAGAGTGCATCGAGCAGAACAAGAACCAGCAGCTGCCATTGCCTTGATCTCAGAGCAGGCAGTGCGTCAACAAGTGACATTGTGTCAATCAAGTATCCCTGTAGTGGCAACCAGATACTCTCATTAGATTATCCAAAAGCATGGTGCAAGCAGAAACAAATGGCTCTGCATGTGAGGGCCAAAATAGTTATCAGATGCTAGCATCAAGCTAACCTAAACCTTTTCTTTTTCGCTGAGTTGATGTTAGCCAGGAAAAGTATGCAGCAGAGGTTCCAGGTATAGGAGAAGACAGATACAAACAAACACTAGCCAATGAGGACATACACATGTGCCACTAGTCTTATATCTATCTAGTAGAGAAATGTGCACATTCTACCCTTTTTATATTGTATAAAGAAATATGGGATCCCAACTCTACCAGAGTAATTTCTCAAATGTACTGAACTGTTGTTTGCCGATAGTAGTGATCGGTGTTCTGTTCCAGCTAGTAAGCCTAAAAACATTGATATGCAAGTAGGTTTAGGACTTTAGGCAGCAAAGTATATATTTGGACCAACTGTAAATCAGGCAATAAACTCACTCAGAGTATATTAACTCATACCAGAGTAGTCTCCAACTTTGAAACTGGGGTATGCATCCTCATGTTTGATACAAGTACCGGCAGTGCATTAGAAATGCAAGAAGCTAAAGCTCTTTTAATTTCAGATGATTGGCTATCTTTCGAAACTCGCTTCTCAGGATACTCTCTCCCTTTAGAAATCAACATTTCTTCCACAGAACTGTCATCAAGCATGTATACATAGGCCAAAGATGACCGGGATATCCATCCAAATATTGTGGTCCACATTGTTGCAAAAGCAGACAGCTGAAAAGATATGCATGTCATTGCAAAATTTCAAAATGAATTAAAAGAAACAAAACTACCACTTTTTCCTCAAAAATGCTTACTGTTAAACTGAAACCTTCTGGTGGTGTGTCGTGCCAAGAATCATCGACTTCAAACATGTCAGTGTCCAGAAGCACAGTCTTTGTTGGCCACTTCACAACATCACCATCTGTTTCAGATACTACCTTTTCCACTGTATCTTCGCCATGGACATTCTTGAACTGTTTCTGGTGAAGCATGTCAGGCAATATGATGATCCCTGCCTTGGAAACTGTATTCAGGAAGCTTCAGGTCAGTATATCAACCACATAAGAGTATATTGCATATTAAAGGACCACAAGGTTACAGAAAATATGTTCACCTGCATCTTCCACTTCTGATGTGCCTGAAGAAATAGCTCCTGCAGCTTCAATAAGGGCAGCTGCGCAAGCCTCTGCGGATTCACGCCTTAGTGAACTGTCAATGTCCTCCATAGATAGATTTTTAGCATCTGAATCGATGTCATATGCTTTGCTTGCTTCTAAGATGCTCCCATTATCATCTGCCCATGTCACAGACTGACTTCTGTTCTTAGACCCTACAGCCTTCAGTGAAGATTTTAGTGCAGCACTAACTTTCTCGTCACTTGTCTCATTTTTTTCAAGGTCCACTGCTTTACTGAATTCTTTGTGTAGTTGTTCAGTGTAAGTATGCATTGAATCTCTTACTGTGTATTGAGATGATGAGGGCTGATTATCTATGAGGATGGAACTTGCAAAGTCATATTGACCCAAAGCCCCTTGATCCATCTTTACCGAAGCAGGATCCCCCATAATGATTGTACTAGTAAAGCCTACTTCATGGCCATTACTTCCAGCAGGTTTTCTTGTAGGCTTACTCTTGCATGCCCTTGATGATGCTCTAGTTGATTTCTTTTTCTTCTTGTCACTTCTCTCTTCCAAAATTACATGCTCTAGTTGCTTCGCAATGGAATCAGTTATGCAAGGCAATAACATATCTGTATCTTCATCCTGTTGGAAAATCTTTGATAGGGTTTTATCTGCGTCTTTTTTCTTCATTTTTGTGTTCTCATGAAGGACCATGCCATCAATTTTTTTAGCTATATCTTCAGAGCCCACTTGTGCTTCAACTGAAGAAGATGAAACTTCCATGCTATGTTCGCCAAGAACAGCAGCCCCAGAATCCACATTCTTATTCCCAGACAGCTCAGCTCTACTAGCTTTGCCCTGTTTAGCCTGTGGCATTGGCCCTGAAATACAGAACACAAGCTCACAGTTTCTTCAATTGTTCGAAACTTAAGACAAGCCGAACAAAGGGAAAGAGATAAGCATCCTTTCACGTACAGTAATGTGCCTGCAAGTTAAACTACTGTCACTATTATAACATTTATTACACCAGTTTCTACAGCATTATTGAATAGTAGAACCAACCAACAGGATGCACCACTAACAAAAACTGATTTTATATCTTGTCTTCAATTTGTAAGAACCTGAAATTTCTAAAGAAGACCGCTCCAAGTCACCTCTTCCTCTAAATTCCTATATAAAGGTGGTTGCGGGGTAGGTTTGGCCCATTGGACCAGCGACCTGTCCCACAAAAAGGCCTTGATGGTTGTAATAACCAACAAGCTCTCACTTCGTTTTATTGTAGACACAGCATAATTTGAAAATATTTCCAGGATTGCATGTATTCAGTTGGTTGGAGGCTAATTCTACATTCTAATATCACATAACCCGTATATTCCAAAATTGCAATGGCTTGCCATACATCCACATAGAATGACAGAACTCTATGCACCCTGAGACGATAATATATCTAGCTTATTCAGATCAATCCACATAAAACTCCCAGCACACAAAGACAGTAAATGCCTCAGCTATTCTCAACAATCCTAGTGTCCTCCAGTCAACCAATGGCAACATAATCAAATGCAAGAATAAACATCTAGACTACAAAACTGTCAAAGTAAATAACAGAGTTCAGCATGAAACAATCACCTTCATGAATGGGGTGATGGCGGGGCACATAGCCCTCAATGGCGCCCGACGGCCCAATCCACTCCTGCAGCGTCACCTCCCCAGGCCCAGGCGTCTCCTTCTCCACAATCTCCACCTTCCTCCCTTCGTCCTCCTTCTTCCCGCTGTCCGCACGAAACCCTAGCCCCGGCCCGTCCCCGCTGCTTTCGAAGAGCGCGACCAGGGCGTCCAGCCTGTTGGGCGGGATCCCGAAGGGGCGGTCGGGCGGGAGCGACGCCGCGAAGGCCGCGGAGGCAACGAGGCAGCGCTCGGAGCAGAACTTGCGGGCCTCCTCGAGGTCGTAGACGCGGTGCTCGCGGAGGGAGATGTGGAACCGCGGCGCCGCCTTGGGGTTGGCGGGGTCGGGGAGGGAGCTGGTGCACGCGGGGTGGCCGCACGCCTCGGCGATGGAGCGCTCGGTGACGACGTCGTCGTAGTCGGCGCGGGAGAGGACCGCGGCGGCCGCGTGGAGTAGGGGCTCGTTGGAGGCCGCCGCGCCGTCGAGGAGGGCCAGCTGCACGCGGTACACGGCCCTGGCCACGTTCACCGTCGTCCTCGCCGCCGGCTTTGCGGCGGCGGCCGTCGCCATGGGGAGGGGTTGTGGTGGGGACTAGAGAGAGTTTGGAGATTGGGGAGGAAGACAAAGCGTGGGTCGGCGCAGACGCAGACAGCAGATTATTGCGCATGCGTTTTTCGTTGGGCTATTTTGGGGGCGACGGCGGGGTATGGCGGTTCTTGTAGTTGGGCCCACAGGATGGTGTTCTTGTGGGCTGGGGGCTGTGTGGCCGGGTAAGATGATGATTGGCCCATGCAATTTGGGTTTGCGGTCTAGTAAGTTTATGTCAGTGCATCGTGTTATTTTGTCTAAAAAAATAGTGTATCGTGTTTTTTTATTAGTTTGATTCTCGTTTCTCAAAAAAAAAAGTTGGTTTGATTCTCTGTGGAGTTGAAATCTTTCTTCGATATTATGGTGATCTTGTAGTTCAATGGCCTGCACTCCTAGAGGATTGTTCCATGCTGAAGTACATTCATAGCTCAAAGTTTTCCATCTTTTTGGAAGGGCGACTCCAGGGGCTCTCAAAGACCTTTATATTTTTTAGGGAACTTTAGAAACCTTTATCAGTTGTAAAGTTCGTGTGGGCAAACGGGAACATCATCGTTGCTGCGGTCCATTGGCAGTTTTGAAGTCTTGGCAATATTTTGTGTTGCAGGGATTGATAGTTTGATATTACAGAGAGGACGACTCCAAAAGGCCTCATTGTAATTTTTAATTACATAGTAGCTACTTTGTAGTTTCCTAAATTTTGGATCCAAAGCATTGTACTTGTAATCGTTGCGGATATGAACAAATCTACATATATTTTAAGAAACAAGGACTACAACCAGGGACCTATTTGATGTTTATTGCGATACATCCTATTCGACGACTTGTTTCATTAACTCGAGGAAAAGTGCGCATGGTTTCACAACCGGGTCGCTTCATTGGAGCTAGGGCTGTAGCGAGTGGAGTTAGCATACGGGTGATTTTCTTTCTGTTACTTTGATTATCTAGCAGATATTTTCCCTAGTTTAGTGATTTTCAATCAGCTTTTTGTATTCCAAAAGACATGAATGTTTTTTTAGATTAAAAAATGTACACTTTTAAAAATTTAGGAATTTTGTTTAGAAATTGTGAATACTATTGAGGTGAAAAATTCCAAATTAATGAACATTTTTAAATCTATGAGCTATTGTGTAAATTTTGGAGGGGAACACACAAGGTGCATGCCAGTGGGTCGAAGGAGTCAGTGCCTTTGGACGGTCTTCTTCAAGAAAACGGCTGCAACAATATAAACAAATATTCCCAAAAGTTAAATAACTAATCTACTTTTAAAAGAAGTTTTAAAAAAACAAAAAAATGTTCAAGAAAGTTGTTTATTTTTTAAATCCAGAACGTTCACAAAAGTTTTAAAAGTGTACATTATGAATAAAAATTATCAAATTTTAAAATTGTGTGTCTAGTTTTATGAAATACTCATAAAGTATTTTAAAAACTGATTTAACGAATTTTTAATATATAAAAATTCTCTACAAATTTTAAAACTTTCATGGATCAATTTATTTTTAATTTTTTGAAACATTTTCTATTTTCTAAAAATGTTGGAAAACTGAAAAGAGCAAAAAGAAAATAAAATAAAAAACGAATCCCGGCATTTGGCACACAGAGCATCAAATGGGGTTCTTCTACGTACCATGAAAAATTCATCTCTTTGTGTGACTGTTTTGCCAGGCAAGTGTGTAGGGTGGCGATACACTGGGCCTATGCTTGTTCCCAAATTTCTTTCATTGCTTTTCCACTTTCTCATTTTTTCTCCAGGTCAATTTTTTCGAATTTCTTTTCGTTATTCAGGTTCCATTATGTTTTCTTCGGTTTTTTCCACTATTTGGTTCCTTTTTCCTGTTTTTCTTTATTTTATCTTTTCCCTAATTCATGAACATTTTTTAATATATGTGAACATTTTTTAAAATACAAAAACATCTGTTTAAGAACATTTTTTAAATTCATAAATACATTTTAAACTCAGGAAATTTTTTAAAAATATCGGTTTTAAATTTGAGAACGTTCCTACATTCATGAAAATTTAAAAAAATCATGAACATTTTATAAAATTTGAGAACATTATTTTCCGTGTGTGAACTCTTTAAGAAAATCCTGAACATTCAAGGAAAAATATTTCTTGTTTAATGTGAAAGAAATGGCTAAAACAAAACCAACAGAAAAATAAAAAAAGAAAGAAAAATACTACCCAGTACTGCGGCCTTTTTGTGCTTCTCCGTCATTTTGACGCAGAGAGCGTCAAATCGAATCTCTGACACACCATAGAATCCTATATTACTGATGAAAAATACTACCCGTGTTCCGAAATAATTGAAGTTATGGGTTTGTTTGAAGTCAAACTCGTTGAAGTTTGATTAAAACTATAAAAAATATAAACTTCTCAAACACCAAATTTGTCCCGTAAAAGTCTTTGTAAAATACTTGTGTGCTATGTGTATTCGGCATTGTAGACCTTATTAGTCCCGCTGATCAATATTAACTGTCGTTGCTTTAGCACGATATTAAAGTAGCGGCAATTAACTTGGATCGGAGCGAGTAGCATATCTTATATAAAGTTGATCAAACTTAAATAAGTTTGACTCAAGATAAACTTAGAATTTCAATTGTTTTAAGATAAAAAAGTAAAAATGGACAAGGTAAAAGGATAAAAGAAAAGAAGGCCGACTTAGTGGATCCCCATTTGACAAGCGGTCTCTTACAAAATGAGTGGTGCGAGGCCTTTTTCTTTGAACATCAGTACAGACACAAGTGCTCATATACACGCACATACACTCACCTATGAACGCACACACGCACACTCTACCCCTATGAGCACCTCAGAAAGACTGAGCCGGCATATCATCTTGAAATTTACGAAGTCGTCGTAGGCGCCTCGTCGTTGACGGGAATGTCCCCTCTCACTGAATGCGCTTCGCCGGAAATCCTAAAATAAATCCCGAAATAAATGCGAGCACCAGGATTTGAACCCTGATGGGCTGGGGATACCACATTCCCTCTAACCATCCAACCACAGGTTGGTTCGCAAGTGGTGCGAGGCCTTGTAGAATATTCTATTGTTGGTAGAGTGCACCGATAAACAAATTGCGTGTTCACTCGAATTGGCGGCCACGACAATATGTAATAATACACCACGATCCCTAATTTTTCAAACCTCATAATTAATTAAAGTCTTCAATTTAAAATTCCGCCATCTAATATTATCTGGATCAATAATTTCTTGAGAAGCTCTCTCATAGTTCACTATGCTCCTTAATTTTGAAGCTTTTTTCATTTAATTGAGCTATTCAAATTTGAATTTGGTTCATGATTCTGACCGGAGCAACGATTTTAAAAACAACCGCGAGCAACCGGCCTAACTGACCTATAAAAATATATCAATCCCACATCCTCTCGCCCCATCTAGTAAAAAAGAAGCATCAACATGTAATATTGTAGCACCAAAATAGTACATACAGACACCAACACAGAAAATTTCTCCACATAAGTATGAGTTGATTAGCAAATAACACAGAAACACGCCTCGAAAGTCCGACCGAAATACTGCATTATAAATAAAATAAAAAACACACCCCATCATCTCCCTCACTCATCAAGCCAAATACTCCATAATTTCCAAAATATAAGGTGTATTTTTTTCTTTAAGACAAATTTATTTAACGTGCCAGTTCAGAGCCAGAAATATCGAGCATCGACAATTCTAAATAAATAAATTCATTTCATGATGAATCTAATGATACCAATTTGATATTATGGATATTGATATATTTTCCTATAAATTTGGTCAAACTTAAAGATGTTTGTATTTTTGAAAAAATTAATACACATTATATTTTGAAACATGAGAGTGCCTTTTTAATAAAACCCTAACAACATCAATGATGCAGCAAAGCGCGTCCAAACCTTCTAGCCTAGGTTGAATGCTACCCTCTTAGCGGGTGTTCAACGAGTAAATTCTTAGAACATAAAATCAGGCCAAAAGCATACTATAAGAGCATCTACAGCTAGCTATGCCAAATATGGCCCCTCAAACGCCCGCGGACACGCCCGGACGTGTCCGCGGGCGGTGACCGGGCACGCCTTAAATTTCACTTGTTGCATCGGATATCTCATACTAGATTCTTAAATCCATACAAAGACATGCAAACGAAATAACCTACGTACCACGTCGATCACCTAGCTACTCATCGTCGGAGATGTTGACGATCTCCGTGCCTGGCTCCGACAAGATTGGCAGTAGCTGCAGCTCTAGCTCCTCCGGCTGCTCCACTCCGATCTCCTCCGTCTCTATCTCCGAGTCGAGTTCGGCGAAGAGCGCGTCGGACTCTGCCTGCTCCCGCCGGATGAACACCCGGTTGGCCTCCACATAGGCCTCATCCTGGATGGATTCCAGGATGGCCTGCTACTCCGCCATCTCTTCGGACTGGGCAACAACAAATTATCTTGCTACCAAACTATCTATTACCGATAATTTCAGTGCTTGTAGAAAATACCTTGCTGAAAACTGCTTGTCATTTCCTTCTGCTCGTTGGGTTCGACACTCTTACTTATCAAAAGGACTGTGATTGATTCCCTATACTTGTGGGTCATCAGGTCCTCCAGACTACGTGGAGGGCTCGGCCTTCGATCGTCCTCGCGCAGATGCATGTCACCATAAAGCTGGTGCCGTATTTTTGAGAAACGTAGCATGCAATTTCAAAACATTTCCTACGCTCATGCAAGATCTACCTAGAAGATGCATAGCAACTGTTGGAAATATGCCCTAGAGGCAATAATAAAATGGTTATTACTATATTTCTTTGTTCATGATAATTGTCTGTTATTCATGCTATAATTATATTATTCGGAAATCGTAATACACGTGTGAATACATAGACCACAACATGTCCCTAGTGAGCCTCTAGTTGACTAGCTCGTTGATCAACATATAGTCATGATTTCCTGACTATGGACATTGGATGTCATTGATAACGGGATCACATTATTAGGAGAATGATGTGATGGACAAGACCCAATCCTAAGCATAGCTCAAAGATCGTGTAGTTCGTTTAGCTAGAGCTTTTCCAAATGTCAAGTATCATTTCCTTAGACCATGAGATTGTGCAACTCCCGGATACCGTAGGAGTTCTTTGGGTGTACCAAACGTCACAACGTAACTTGGTGACTATAAAGGTGCACTGCAGGTATCTCCGAAAGTGTCTGTTGGGTTGTCATGAATCAAGACTGGGATTTATCACTCCATATGACGGAGAGGTATCTCTGGGCCCACTCGGTAATGCATCATCATAATGAGCTCAATGTGACCAAGTGTCTGGTCACGGGATCCTGCATTACGGTATGAGTAAAGTGACTTTCCGGTAACGAGATTAAACGAGGTATTGAGATACCGACGATCGAGTCTCGGGCATGTAACGTACCGATTGACAAAGGGAATTGTATGCGGGGTTGTTTGAATCCTCAACATCGTAGTTCATCCGATGAGATCATTGAGGAGCATGTGGGAGCCAACATGGGTATCCAGATCCCGCTGTTGTTTATTGACTGGAGAGGTGTCTTGGTCATGTCTGCATGTCTCTCGAACCCGTAGGGTCTACACACTTAAGGTTCGGTGACGCTAGGGTTGTAAAGATATGAGTATGCAGTAAACCGAAAGTTGTTTGGAGTCTCGGATGAGATCCCGGACGTCACGAGGAGTTCCGGAATGGTCCAGAGGTAAAGAATTATATATAGGAAGTCGGGTTTCGGCTATTGGGAAAGTTTCGGGTGTTACCGGTATTGTACCGGGACCACCGGAAGGGTCCCGGGGGTCCACCGGGTGGGGCCACCTATCCCAGAGGGCCCCATGGGCTGAAGTGGGAGGGGAATCAGCCCCTGGTGGGCTGGTGCGCCCCCCCTTGGGCCCCCCCTGCGCCTAGGGTTGGAAACCCTACGGGTGGGGGCGCCTCCACTTGCCTTGGGGGGCAAGCCACCCCCTTGGCCGCCGTCCCCCTTAGGAGATTGCATCTCCTAGGGCCGGCGCCCCCCTAGGGGCCCTATATAAAAAGGGGGGAGGGAGGGCAGCCGCACCCATGCTCTTGGCGCCTCCCTCGCCCTCTGCTACACCTCTCCCTCTCGCGGACGCTTGGCGAAGCCCTGCCGAGATCGCTGCTGCATCCACCACCACGCTGTCGTGCTGCTGGATCTTCATCAACCTCTCCTTTCCCCTTGCTAGATCAAGAAGGAGGAGACGTCTCCCTAACCGTACGTGTGTTGAACGCGGAGGTGCCGTCCGTTCGGCGCTAGGATCTCCGATGATTTGGATCACGACGAGTACGACTCCCTCAACCCCGTTCCCTTGAACACTTCCGCTCGATCTACAAGGGTATGTAGATGCACTCCTCTCTCTCATTGCTAGATGAACTCATAGATTGATCTTGGTGAAACCATAGGAATTTTTTTATTTTCTGCAACGTTCCCCAACAGTGGTATCAGAGCTAGGTCTATGCGTAGTTCTCTTTGCATGAGTAGAACACAATTTTGTTGTGGGCATAGATGTTGTCAACTTTCTTGCCACTACTAGTCTTATTTTGCTTCAGCGGTATTGTGGGATGAAGCGGCCCGGACCGACCTTACACGTACGCTTACGTGAGATAGGTTCCACCGACTGACATGCACTAGTTGCATAAGGTGGCTAGCGGGTGTCTGTCTCTCCCACTTTAGTTGGAGCGAATTCAATGAAAAGGGCCCTTATGAAGGGTAAATAGAAGTTGACAAATCACGTTGTGGCTTTTACGTAGATAAGAAAACGTTCTTTCTAGAACCCTATTGCAGCCACGTAAAACATGCAATGACAATTAGAGGACGTCTAACTTGTTTTTGCAGCATATGATTTGTGATGTGATATGGCCAAAAGTTGTGATGAATGATGAATGATATATATGTGATGTATGAGATCATGTTCTTGTAATAGGAATCACGACTTGCATGTCGATGAGTATGACAACCAGCATGAGCCATAGGAGTTATCTTAATTATTGTATGACCTGCGTGTCAATGTTTCAACGCCATGTAATTACTTTACTTTATTGCTAAACCGTTAGCCATAGTAGTAGAAGTAATAGTTGGCGAGCAACTTCATGAAAACACGATGATGGAGATCATGATGATGGAGATCATGGTGTCATGCCGGTGACGAAGATGATCATGGAGCCCCGAAGATGGAGATCAAATGAGCTATATGATATTGGCCATATCATGTCACTGTTTAATTGCATGTGATGTTTATTATGTTTATGCATCTTGTTTACTTAGAACGACGGTAGTAAATAAGATGATCCCTCATAATAATTTCAAGAAAGTGTCCCCCCTAACTGTGCACCATTGTGAAAGTCCGTCGTTTCGAAGCACCACGTGATGATCGGGTGTGATAGATTCTAACATTCACATACAACGGGTGTAAGACAGATTTACACATGCAAAACACTTAGGTTAACTTGACGAGCCTAGCATGTACAGAAATGGCCTCGGAACACAAGAGACCGAAAGGTCGAACATGAGTCGTATGGAAGATACGATCAACATGGAGATATTCACCGATGATGACTAGTCCGTCTCACGTGATGATCGGACACGGCCTAGTCGACTCGGATCATGTATCACTTAGATGACTAGAGGGATGTCTAATCTGAGTGGGAGTTCATTAAATAATTTGATTAGATGAACTTAATTATCATGAACTTAGTCTAAAAACCTTTGCAAATATGTCTTGTAGATCAAATGGCCAACGCTTATGTCCACCTCAACTTCAACGCGTTCCTAGAGAAAACCAAGCTGAAAGATGATGGCAGCAACTATACGGACTGGGTTCGGAACCTGAGGATCATCCTCATAGCTGCAAAGAAAGATTATGTCTTAGAAGCACCGCTAGGTGAAGCTCCCATCCCAGAGAACCAAGACGTCATGAACGCTTGGCAGTCTCGTGCTGATGATTACTCCCTCGTTCAGTGCGGCATGCTTTACAGCTTAGAACAGGGGCTCCAAAAGCGTTTTGAGCAACACGGAGCATATGAGATGTTCGAAGAGCTGAAAATGGTTTTCCAAGCTCATGCCTGGGTCAAGAGATATGAAGTCTCTGACAAGTTCTTTAGATGTAAGATGGAGAAAAATAGTTCTGTCAGTGAGCACATACTCAAAATGTCTGGGTTGCACAACCGCTTGACTCAGCTGGGAGTTAATCTCCCGGATGACGCGGTTATTGACAGAATCCTTCAGTCGCTTCCACCGAGCTACAAGAGCTTTGTGATGAACTTCAATATGCAGGGGATGGAAAAGACCATTCCTGAAGTATATTCAATGCTGAAATCAGCAGAGGTAGAGATCAAAAAGGAACATCAAGTGTTGATGGTGAATAAAACCACCAAGTTCAAGAAAGGCAAGGGTAAGAAGAACTTCAAGAAGGACGGCAAGGAAGTTGTCGTGCCCGGTAAGCCAGCTGCCGGGAAGAAGTCAAAGAATGGACCCAAGCCTGAGACTGAGTGCTTTTATTGCAAAGGGAAGGGTCACTGGAAGCGGAACTGCCCCAAATACTTAGCGGACAAGAAGGCCGACAATACTAAAGGTATATGTGATATACATGTAATTGATGTGTACCTTACCAGTGCTCGTAGTATCTCCTGTGTATTTGGTACCGGTGTCGTTGCTCATATTTGTAACTCAAAGCAGGAGCTGCGGAATAAGCGGAGACTGGCGAAGGACGAGGTGACGATGCACGTCGGGAATGGTTCCAGAGTCGATGTGATCGCCGTTAGCATGCTACCTCTACATTTACCTACGGGATTAGTTTTAAACCTCAATAATTATTATTTAGTGCCAGCTTTGAGCATGAACATTGTATCTGGATCTCGTTTAATACGAGATGGCTACTCATTTAAATCCGAGAATAATGGTTGTTCTATTTATATGAGAGATATGTTTTATGGTCATGCCCCGATGGTCAATGGTTTATTCTTAATGAATCTCAAACGTGATGTTACACATATTCATAGTGTGAATACCAAAAGATGTAAAGTTGATAACGATAGTCCCACATACTTGTGGCACTGCCGCCTTGATCACATTGGTGTCAAGCGCATGAAGAAGCTCTATGCTGATGGACTTTTAGAGTCTCTCGATTATGAATCATTTGACACATGCGAACCATGCCTCATGGGCAAAATGACCAAGACTCCATTCTCCGGAACAATGGAGCGAGCAACCAACTTATTGGAAATCATACATACTGATGTGTGCGGTCCAATGAGCGTTGAGGCTCGCGGAGGATATCGTTATGTTCTCACTCTCACTGATGACTTGAGTAGATATGGGTATGTCTACTTGATGAAACACAAGTCTGAGACCTTTGAAAAGTTCAAGGAATTTCAGAATGAGGTAGAGAATCAACGTGACCGAAAAATAAAGTTCTTGCAATCAGATCGTGGAGGAGAATATTTAAGTCACGAATTTGGTACACACTTAAGGAAATGTAGAATCGTTTCACAACTCACGCCGCCTAGAACACCTCAGCGTAACAGTGTGTCCGAACGTCGTAATCGCACTTTATTGGATATGGTGCGATCTATGATGTCTCTTACCGATTTACCGCTATCTTTTTGGGGATACGCTCTAGAGACAACTACATTCACTTTAAATAGGGCACCGTCTAAATCCGTTGAGACGACACCGTATGAACTATGGTTTGGGAAGAAACCTAAGCTGTCGTTTCTAAAAATTTGGGGATCCGATGCTTATGTCAAAAAACTTCAACCTGAAAAGCTCGAACCCAAGTCGGAAAAATGTGTCTTCATAGGATACCCTAAGGAAACCATTGGGTATACCTTCTACCTTAGATCCGAAGGCAAGATTTTTGTTGCCAAGAACGGGTCCTTTCTGGAGAAAGAGTTTCTCTCGAGAGAAGTAAGTGGGAGGAAAGTGGAACTTGATGAAGTACTACCTCTTGAACCGGTAAGTAGCGCAGCTCAGGAAGATGTTCCTGTGGTGCCTGCACCGACTGGAGAGGAAATTAATGATGATGATCAAGGTACTTCGGATCAAGTTGCTACTGAACTTCGTAGGTCCACAAGGACACGTTCCACACCAGAGTGGTATGGCAACCCTGTCCTGGAAATCATGTTGTTAGACAACGGTGAACCTTTGAACTATGAAGAAGCGATGGCGGGCCCAGATTCCAACAAATGGCTTGAAGCCATGCAATCTGAGATAGAATCCATGTATGAAAACAAAGTATGGACTTTGATAGACTTGCCCAATGATCGGCGAGCGATAGAAAACAAATGGATCTTTAAGAAGAAGACGGACGCGGATGGTAATGTTACCATCTATAAAGCTCGACTTCTCGCTAAGGGTTATCGACAAGTTCAAGGGGTTGACTACGATGAGACTTTCTCTCCCGTAGCGAAGCTGAAGTCCGTCCGAATCATGTTAGCAATTACCGCATACTATGATTATGAGATATGGCAGATGGACGTCAAAACGGCATTCCTTAACGGTTATCTTAAGGAAGAACTGTATATGATGCAGCCGGAAGGTTTTGTCGATCCTAAGAATGCTAACAAGGTATGCAAGCTCCAACGATCCATTTATGGGCTGGTGCAAGCATCTCGGAGTTGGAACATTCGCTTTGATGAGATGATCAAAGCGTTTGGGTTTATGCAGACTTATGGAGAAGCCCGCGTTTACAAGAAAGTGAGTGGGAGCTCTGTAGCATTTCTCATATTATATGTAGATGACATACTTCTGATGGGAAATGATATAGAACTTTTGGACAACATTAAGGCCTACTTGAATAAGTGTTTTTCAATGAAGGACCTTGGATAAGTAGCTTACATATTAGGCATCAAGATCTATAGGGATAGATCAAGACGCCTCATAGGTCTTTCACAAAGCACATACCTTGATAAGATATTGAAGAAGTTCAATATGGATCAGTCCAAGAAAGGGTTCTTGCCTGTATTGCAAGGTGTAAGATTGAGCTTGGCTCAATTCCCGACCATGACAGAAGATAAAGAAGAGATGAGTGTCATCCCCTATGCCTCAGCCATAGGATCTATTATGTATGCCATGCTGTGTACCAGACTTGATGTAAACCTTGCCGTAAGTTTGGTAGGAAGGTACCAAAGTAATCCCGGCAAGGAACACCGGACAGCGGTCAAGAATATCCTGAAGTACCTGAAAAGGACAAAGGACATGTTTCTCGTCTATGGAGGTGACGAAGAGCTCGTCGTAAAGGGTTATGTCGATGCTAGATTCGACACAGATCTGGATGACTCGAAGTCACAAACCGGATATGTGTATATTCTGAATGGTGGGGCAGTAAGCTGGTGCAGTTGCAAGCAAAGCGTCGTGGTGGGATCTACATTTGAAGTGGAGTACATGGCAGCCTCGGAGGCAGCACATGAAGCAATATGGGTGAAGGAGTTCATCACCGACCTAGGAGTCATACCCAATGCGTCGGGGCCAATCAAACTCTTCTGTGACAACACTGGAGCTATTGCACTTGTGAAGGAGCCCAGGTTTCACAAGAAGACCAGGCACATCAAGCGTCGCTTCAACTCCATTCGTGAAAATGTTCAAGATGGAGACATAGATATTTGTAAAGTACATACGGACCCGAATGTGGCAGATCCATTGACTAAACCTCTCCCTGGGGCAAAACATGATCAACACCAGAATTCCATGGGTGTTCGATTCATCACAATGTAACTAGATTATTGAACTCTAGTGCAAGTGGGAGACTGTTGGAAATATGCCCTAGAGGCAATAATAAAATGGTTATTATTATATTTCTTTGTTCATGACAATTGTTTGTTATTCATGCTATAATTGTATTATCCGGAAATCGTAATACACGTGTGAATACATAGACCACAACATGTCCCTAGTGAGCCTCTAGTTGACTAGCTCGTTGATCAACAGATAGTCATGATTTCCTGACTATGGACATTGGATGTCAATGATAACGGCACATCATTAGGAGAATGATGTGATGGACAAGACCCAATCCTAAGCATAGCTCAAAGATCGTGTAGTTCGTTTAGCTAGAGCTTTTCCAAATGTCAAGTACCATTTCCTTAGACCATGAGATTGTGCAACTCCCGGATACCGTAGGAGTGCTTTGGGTGTACCAAACGTCACAACGTAACTGGGTGACTATAAAGGTGCACTGCAGGTATCTCCGAAAGTGTCTGTTGGGTTGGCACAAATCGAGACTGGGATTTGTCACTCCATATGACGGAGAGGTATCTCTGGGCCCACTCGGTAATGCATCATCATAATGAGCTCAATGTGACCAAGTGTCTGGTCACGGGATCATGCATTACTGTACGAGTAAAGTGAGTTGCCGGTAACGAGATTAAACGAGGTATTGGGATACCGACGATCGAGTCTCGGGCATGTAACGTACCGATTGACAAAGGGAATTGTATACGGGGTTGTTTGAATCCTCAACATCGTGGTTTATCCGATGAGATCATCGAGGAGCATGTGGGAGCCAACATGAGTATCCAGATCCCGCTATTGGTTATTGACCGGAGAGGTGTCTCGGTCATGTCTGCATGTCTCCCGAACCCGTAGGGTCTACACACTTAAGGTTCGGTGACGCTAGGGTTGTAAAGATATGAGTATGCAGGAAACCGAAAGTTGTTCGGAGTCCCGGATGAGATCCCGGACGTCACGAGGAGTTCCGGAATGGTCCGGAGGTAAAGAATTATATATAGGAAGTCAGGTTTCGACCATCGAGAAAGTTTCGGGTGTTACCGGTATTGTATCGGGACCACCGGAAGGGTCCCGGGGGTCCACCGGGTGGGGCCACCTATGCCGGAGGGCCCCATGGGCTGAAGTGGGAGGGGAACCAGCCCCTGGTGGGCTGGTGCGCCCCCCTTGGGCCCCCCCTGCGCCTAGGGTTGGAAACCCTAGGGGTGGGGGCGCCTCCACTTGCCTTGGGGGGCAAGCCACCCCCTTGGCCGCCGCCCCCCTTAGGAGATTGCATCTCCTAGGGCCGCCCCCCTAGGGGCCCTATATAAAGAGGGGGGAGGGAGGGCAGCCGCACCCATGCTCTTGGTGCCTCCCTCTCCCTCTGCTACACCTCTCCCTCTCGCAGACGCTTGGCGAAGCCCTGCCGAGATCGCTGTTGGATCCACCACCACGCCGTCGTGCTGCTGGATCTTCATCAACCTCTCATTTCCCCTTGCTGGATCAAGAAGGAGGAGACGTCTCCCTAACCGTACATGTGTTGAACGCGGAGGTGTCGTCCGTTCGGTGCTAGGATCTCCGGTGATTTGGATCACGACGAGTACGACTCCCTCAACCCCGTTCCCTTGAACGCTTCCGCTCGATCTACAAGGGTATGTAGATGCACTCCTCTCTCTCGTTGCTAGATGAACTCATAGATTGATCTTGGTGAAACCGTAGGAAATTTTTTATTTTCTGCAACGTTCCCCAACAGCAACGAGGGGGAGAGTGTGTCTACGCACCCTCGTAGACCGTAAGCGAAAGCGCTTCACAACTCAGTTAATGTAGTCGAACTTTCTTCATGATCCGCCGATCGAGTACCGAATGTACGACACCTCCGAGTTCTGCACATGTTCAGCTCGGTGACGTCCCTTGCCTTCTTGATCCAGCAAGTTGTCGAGGTAGTAGATGAGTTCCGTCAGCACGATGGCATGATGACAGTGATGGTGAACTGATCCTTGCAAGGCTTCGCCTAAGCACTATGAAAATATGACCGGGAGTGTAAACTGTGGAGGGGGGCGCTGCACACGGCTAAGATTATGTCGTGGGTGTGCTAGGCGCCCCCTGCCTCATATATATATATGGGGAGGCAGCCATGGGGCGCCCCAAGTAGGATCCGAATCCTACTTGGGGTTTTCCCAAGTGCTCCCCCCCCTTTCCATAAATTGCCGGAGGGGAAGGAATGGGGGAAGAAGGAAGTAGTACTTCCTACTTTTTCTTTTTCCCCTCCCATCTTCCCTTCTCCTCTTTGGCCGGCCCATATGGGGGGCGCACCAGCCCCTTGTGGCGGGTGTGTTTCCCCTCTTGGCCCATAAGGCCCATATCCTTTGCCGGGGGCGCCCGGAACCCCTTCTGGTGACCCGATATGTACCCGGTACCTTCCGAAACACTTTCGGTGTTCGAATACTATCGTCCTATATATAAATCTTTACCTCTCGACCATTTCGAGACTCCTCGTCATGTACCTGATCTCATCCGGGACTCCTAACAATATTCGGTCACCAAATCACATAACTCATATAATACTATATCGTCATCGAATGTTAAGTGTGCGGACCCTACGGGTTTGAAAACTATGTAGACATGACCGAAACACCTCTCCGGTCAATAAATAATAGAGGAAACTGGATTCTCATATTGGCTCCCACATATTCTACGAAGATCTTTATCGGTCGAACCATTAGGACAACATATGTTATTTCCTTTGTCCATCGGTATGTTACTTGGCCGAGATTCGATCGTCGGTATCTTCATACCTAGTTCAATCTCGTTACCGGCAAGTCTTTTTACTCGTTTCGTAATACATCATCCTGCAACTAACTCATTAGTCACTTTGCTTGCAAGGCTTCTTATGATGTGTATTACCGAGAGGGCCCAGAGATACCTCTCTGATACTCAGAGTGACAAATCCTAATCTCGATCTATGCCAACTCAACAAACACCTTTGGAGATACCTGTAGAGCATCTTTATAATCACCCGGTTACGTTGCGACGTTTGATGGCACACAAGGCATTCCTCCAGTATCCAGGAGTTGCATAATCTCATAGTCGAAGGAATATGTATTTGACATGAAGAAAACAATAGCAATAAAACTGAACGATCAATATGCGATGCTAACGGATGGGTCTTGTACATCACATCATTCTCCTAATGATGTGATCCCATTCATCAAATGACAACACATGTCTATGGTTAGGAAACTTAACCATCTTTGATTAACGAGCTAGTCTAGTAGAGGCTTACTAGGGACAAGGTGTTTTGTCTATATGTATCCACACATGTATCAAGTTTCCGGTTAATACAATTCTAGCATGAATAATAAACATTTATCATGATATAAGGAAATATAAAATAACAACTTTATTATTGCCTCTAGGGCATATTTCCTTCACGTATGTGACATCCCGTGGAGGGGGCATCCGAGTGCGATCATAATCGTTGTGCCTCCGGGGAGGAGTGACCTGGTCACACCTACGATCGCAATATAGATCGCTTGAAGGGGGTGATCTTCGGCTCCTCCCAGAGCCGAGTGGGCTATGAGCCGACTGGACCGTCTCGGTGCGGACCGGCACACTATGAATTTGATCTCGCAACTGCGACACCATCGTGTTTTGTGATAGGACCGTCTTGTGGAGAGCTCGGATGTGGCGGATTCCTTAGCCGACCGTAGAGCCGGAGGGTTGAATGGAAACTGCAATCCTGGTCACCACTGCTAAGTTCTGCAGCGGGGTGTTAATCACTTGGTAGTTCATACTTCATATACTGATCACTCAGGAACAATCGACGTTTATGCCGACTAGAACTGGTTTGATGATGGGCACGGTCGTCCAACTCCTTCTACAGCCGCTCCAAGAGGTCTCGCTCGGCTAGGATGGCCAAGCACACCGAATCCATGACTAGGGCCTCGAGAGTTGTCCTAGTAATGGGGATGCGCAGAGCATGCGCGTTCTTTCGATGGAGCTCATCGCTCTGCTCCCGAGTAAGAGCTTGGGGAACATACAACTCATGGCAAGGAGAGTGATCATCCCCTGGTTGTCGTCGTTGTGTCCATGCGAAGGGCCTATGTGCCTGTCATGGGGCCCGTGTATCCCGGAGGACCGTGCTGCTCCGTGCCGGCCATGAGGACCTCGGCCGTGGACTCGACACTCTCACACTCAGATCCATCAGTGGAATTCTCGCGAAGGCAGTCGAAAAGGTAAAGGGCGGGCTTGTCAGGCTTAAGTGCCGCCACTTGCCCAGTCGCGACCTGGAGGGCCACGAAGTGCTTGATCCAACACAAGAATCGTGAGTGCCCAGAGCACTTGTGACGAAGCCAATGAGGAAGGAGAGGGGCCACTCGGTACGAAACTGAAGGCGAGCAGAGAAGGAATCCGTATGAAGATGCGCGGAAGTGCGCTGTGTTGGGGAACGTAGCAGAAATTCAAAATTTTCCTACGTGTCACCAAGATCTATCTATGGAGAAACCAACAACGAGGGGAAGGAGAGTGCATCTACATAGCCTTGTAGATCGCTAAGCGGAAGCGTTCAAGAGAACGGGGTTGAAGGAGTCGTACTCGTCGTGATTCAAATCACCGGAGATCCTAGTGCCGAACGGACGACACCTCCGCGTTCAACACACGTACAGCCCGGTGACGTCTCCCACACCTTGATCCAGCAAGGAGAGAGGGAGAGGTTGAGGAAGACTCCATCCAACAGCAGCACAACGGCGTGGTGGTGATGGAGGAGCGTGGTAGTCCTGCAGGGCTTCGCCAAGCACCTACGCGAGAGGAGGAGGTGTCACGGGAGGGAGGGAGGCGCCAGAACTTGTGGTATGGTTGCCCTCCCTCCCCTCCACTATATATAGGGGCAAGGGAGAGGGGGGAGGCGCAGCCTTGCCCCTTCCTCCAAGGAAGGGGTGCGGCCAAGGGGGGGAGGAGTGCCTCCCAAGTCAAGTGGAGGCCCTCCCCCTTAGGGTTTCCCCCCTCCCATGCGCATGGGCCTTGGGGGGGCTGGTGCCCTTGGCCCATTAAGGCTAGGACGCCCCCCTACAGCCCATGCTACTGTATTGGACATGGTGGAACAATTTCCGGACCTCCGGACCCCTCCGGAATCCTCCGGAACCTTCTGGAAGCTTCCCGGTACAATACCGAAAAACCCGAACTTTTTCCGGAACCCGAACAACAACTTTCCATATTTAAATATTTACCTCCGGACCATTCCGGAACTCCTCGTGACGTCCTGGATCTCATCCGGGACTCCGAACAACATTCGGTAACCACATACAAACTTCCTTTATAACCCTAGCGCCATCGAACCTTAAGTGTGTAGACCCTACGGGTTCGGGAATCATGCAGACATGACCGAGACGTTCTCCGGTCAATAACCAACAGCGGGATCTGGATACCCATGTTGGCTCCCACATGTTCCACGATGATCTCATCGGATGAACCACGATGTCATGGACTCAATGAATCCCGTATACAATTCCCTTTGTCTAGCGGTATTTTACTTGCCCGAGATTCGATCGTCGGTATACCGATACCTTGTTCAATCTCGTTACCGGCAAGTCTCTTTACTCGTTCCGTAACACATCATCCCGTGATCAACCCCTTGGTCACATTGTGCACATTCTGATGATGTCCTACGGAGTGGGCCCAGAGATACCTCTCCGTTTACATGGAGTGACAAATCCCAGTCTCGATTCGTGCCAACCCGACAGACACTTTCGGAGATACCTGTAATGCACCTTTATAGCCACCCAGTTACGTTGTGACGTTTGGTACACCCAAAGCATTCCTACGGTATCCGGGAGTTGCACAATCTCATGGTCTAAGGAAAAGATACTTGACATTAGAAAAGCTTTAGCATACGAACTACACGATCTTTGTGCTAGGCTTAGGATTGGGTCTTGTCCATCACATCATTCTCCTAATGATGTGATCCCGTTATCAACGACATCCAATGTCCATAGCCAGGAAACCATGACTATCTATTGATCACAACGAGCTAGTCAACTAGAGGCTCACTAGGGACATATTGTGGTCTATGTATTCACACGTGTATTACGATTTCCGGATAATACAGTTATAGCATGAATAAAAGACTATTATCATGAACAAAGAAATATAATAATAACACTTTTATTATTGCCTCTAGGGCATATTTCCAACAGTCTCCCACTTGCACTAGAGTCAATAATCTAGTTCACATCACCATGTGATTAACGCTGACAGGTCACATCACCATGTGACCAACATCCAAAGAGTTTACTAGTGTCATTAAACTAGTTCACATCATCATGTGATTAAGACTCAATGAGTTATGGGGTTTGATCATGTTCTGCTTGTGAGAGAGGTTTTAGTCAACGGATTTGTAACATTCAGATCCGTATGTACTTCGCAATTTTCTATGTCATATTGTAAATGCTGCTTCCACGCTCCACTTGGAGCTATTCCAAATGGTTGTTCCACTATACGTATCCGGTTTGCTTCTCAGAGTCACTCGGATAGGTGTTAAAGCTTGCATCGATGTAACCCTTTACATCGAACTCTTTATCACCTCCATAATTGAGAAACATATCCTTATTCCTCTAAGGATAATTTTGACCGCTATCTAGTGATCCACTCCTTGATCACCTTTGTACCCTTTTGCCAGACATGTGGCAAGGCACACATCAGGTGCGGTACTTAGCATAGCATACTGTAGAGCCTATGTCTAAAGCATAAGGGACGACCTTCGTCCTTTCTCTCTTTTCTGCCGTGGTCGAGCTTTTAAGTCTTAACTTCGTACCTTACAACTCAGGCAAGAACTCCTTCTTTGACTGATCCATCTTGAACACCTTCAAGATCATGTCAAGGTATATGCTCATTTGAAAGTATTATTAAACATTTTGATCTATCTTATAGATCTTGATGCTTATTGTTCAAGTAGCCTAATCCAGGTTTTCCATTGAAAAACACTTTTCAAACAACCCTATATGCTTTACAGAAAATTCTACATCATTTCTGATCAACAATATGTCAACAACATATACTCATCAGAAATTCTATAGTGCTTCCACTCACTTCTTTGAAATACAAGTTTCTCATAAACTTTGTATAAACCCAAAATCTTTGATCATCTTATCAAAGTGCACATTCCAACTCCGAGATGCTTACTCCAGTCCATGGAAGGATCACTAGAGCTAGCATACCTTTTAGCATCCTTAGGATCGACAAAACCTTTCTGATTGTATTACATACAACCTTTCCTTACGAAAACTGGTAAGGAAACTCCTTTTGACATCCATCTGCCAGATTTCATAAATGCAGCTAATGCTAACATGAATCCGACGGACTTTAAGCATCGCTACGGATGAGAAAATCTCATCGTAGTCAACTCCTTGAACTTGTGAAAAACTCTTCGCCACAAGTCGAGCTTCATAGATGGTGACATTACCATCCACGTCCGTCTTCTTCTTAAAGATCCATTTATCTCAATGGCTTGCCGATCATCGGGCAAGTCCACCAAAGTCCATGCTTTGTTCTGATACATGGATCCTATCTCGGATTTCATGGTTTCTAACCATTTGTCGGAATTTGGGCCCACCATCGCTTCTCCATAACTCGTAGGTTCATTGTTGTCTAGCAACATGACCTTCAAGACAGGATCACTGTACCACTCTGAAGCAGTATGTATCCTTGTCACCCTACGAGGTACGATAGTGACTTGATCCGAAACTCTATGATCACTATCATAAGCTTCTACTTCAATTGGTGTAGGTGCCACAGGAACAACTTCCTGTGCCCTGCTACACACTAGTTGAAGTGATGGTTCAATAACCTCATCAAGTCTCCACCATCCTCCCACTCAACTTTCCAAGACAAACTTTTCCTCGAGAAAGGACCCGATTCAAGAAACAATCCCTATTGCTTTCGGATATGAATTAGGAGGTATACCCAACTGTTTTGGGTGTCCTATGAAGATGCATTTTATCCGCTTTGGGTTCGAGCTTATCAACCTGAAACTTTTTCACATAAGCGTCGCAGCCCCAAACCTTTAAGAAACGACAACTTAGGTTTCTCTAAACCATAATTCATACGGTGTCATCTCAACGGAATTATGTGGTACCCTAAAGTGAATGTGGCTGTCTCTAATGCCTAACCCATGAACAATAGTGGTAATTCGATAAGAGACATCATGGTACGCACCATATCCAATAGGTTGCAACTATGATGTTCGGACACACCATCACACTATGGTGTTCCAGGCGGTATTAATTGCGAAACAATTTCCACAATGTCTTAATTGTGTGCCAAAACTCGTAACTCAGATATTCATCTCTATGATCATATCATAGACATTTTATCCTCTTGTCACAATGATCTTCTACTTCACTCTGAAATTACTTGAACCATTCAATAATTCAGACTTGTGTTTCATCAAGTAAATATTCTCAACATCTACTCGAATCATCTGTGAAGTAAGAACATAACGATATTCACTGCATGCCTCAGCACTCATTGGACTGCACACATCAAAATGTGTTACTTCCAACAAGTTGCTATCTTGTTCCATCTTACTGAAAACGAGGCTTTTCAGTCATCTTGCCCATGTGGTATGATTTGCATATCTCAAGTGATTCAAAATCAAGTGAGTCCAAACGATCCATCTGCATGGAGTTTCTTCATGCATATACACCAATAGACATGGTTCGCATGTCTCAAACTTTTCAAAAATGAGTGAGTCCAAAGATCCATCAACATGGAGCTTCTTCATGCGTTTTATACCATTATGACTTACATGGCAGTGCCACAAGTAAGTGGTACTATCATTACTATCTTATATCTTTTGGCATGAAAATGTGTATCACTACGATCGAGATTCAATAAACCATTCCTTTAGGTGCAAGACCATTGAAGGTATTATTCAAATAAAATAGAGTAACCATTATTCTCTTTAAATGAATAACCGTATTGCGATAGACATAATCCAATCATGTCTATGCTCAACGCAAGCACCAAATGACAATTATTCAGGTTTAATACTAATCTTGATGGTAGAGGGAGCGTGCGATGTTTGATCACATCAAACTTGGAAACACTTCCAACACATATCGTCAGCTCACCTTTAGCTAGTCTCCGTTTATTCCGTAGCTCTTTTATTTCGAGTTACTAACACTTAGCAACTGAACCAGTATCTTAATACCCTGGTGCTACTAGGAGTACTAGTAAAGTACACATTAACATAATGTATATCCAATGTACTTCTATCGACTTTGCCAGCCTTCTCATCTACCACGTATCTAGGGTAATTCTGCTCCAGTGGTTGTTCCCCTTATCACAGAAGCACTTAGTCTCGGGTTTGGGTTCAACCTCGGGTTTCTTCACTGGTGCAGCAGCTGATTTGCCATTTCATGAAGTATCCCTTCTTGCCCTTGCCCTTCTTGAAACTAGTGGTTTCACCAACCATCAACAATTGATGCTCCTTCTTGATTTCTACTTTCGCGGTGTCAAACATCACGAATATCTCAAGGATCATCATATCTATCCCTGATTTGTTATAGTTCATCACAAAGCTCTAGCAGCTTGGTGGTAATGACTTTGGAGAAACATCACTATCTCATCTGGAAGATCAACTCCCACTGGATTCAAGTGATTGTTGCACTCAAACAATCTGGGCACAAGCTCAACGATTGAGGTTTTCTCCCTTAGTTTGCAGGTTAAGAAAATCGTCGGAGGTCTTATACCTCTTGACGTGGGCACGAGCCTGAAATCCCCATTTCAGCCCTCGAAACATCTCATATGTTCCGCGACGTTTCGAAAAACGTCTTTGGTGCCTCAACTCTAAACCGTTTAACTGAACTATCACGTAGTTATCAAAACGTGTATGTCTGATGTTCGCAACATCCACAAACGACGTTTGGGGTTCAGCACACTGAGCGGTGCATTAAGGACATAAGCTTTCTACTGTCCGCATAATCGCTACTGTCAACTTTCAACTATATTTACTCTAGGAACATATCTAAAAACTGGAACTAAAGCACGAGCTTACGACATAATTTGCAAAGATCTTTGACTATGTTCAGGATAATTAAGTTCATCTTATGAACTCCCACTCAGATAGACATCCCTCTGGTCATCTAAGTGATTACATGATCCGAGTCAACTAGGCCGTGTCCGATCATCACGTGAGACGGACTAGTCATCATCGGTGAACATCTTCATGTTGATCGTATCTACTATACGACTCATGCTCGACCTTTCGGTCTCCGTGTTCCGAGGCCATGTCTGTACATGCTAGGCTCGTCAAGTTAACCCTAAGTGTTTCGCGTGTGTAAATCTGTCTTACACCCGTTGTATGTGAACGTAAGAATCCATCACACCCGATCATCACGTGGTGCTTAGAAGCGACGAACTTTAGCAACGGTGCACCGTTAGGGGAGAACACTTCTTGAAATTGGTGTAAGGGATCATCTTATTTACTACCGTCGTTCTAAGTAAACAAGATGCATAAACATGATAAACATCACATGCAATCAAATAGTGACATGATATGGCCAATATCATTTTGCTCCTTTTGATCTCCATCTTCGGGGCTCCATGATCATCATCGTCACCGGCATGACACCATGATCTCCATCATCATGATCTCCATCATCGTGTCTTCATGAAGTTGTCTCGCCAACTATTACTTCTACTACTATGGCTACCGGTTAGCAATAAAGTAAAGTAATTACATGGCGTTGTTCAATGACACACAGGTCATACAATAAATTTAAGACAACTCCTATGGCTCCTGCCGGTTGTCATACTCATCGACATGCAAGTCGTGATTCCTATTACAAGAACATGATCAATCTCATACATCACATATCATTCATCACATTCTTCTTGGCCATATCACATCACATAGCATACCCTGCAAAAACAAGTTAGACGTCCTCTAATTGTTGTTTGCATGTTTTACATGGCTGCTATGGGTTTCTAGCAAGAACGTTTCTTACCTACGCAAAACCACAACGTGATATGTCAATTGCTATTTACCCTTCATAAGGACCCTTTTCATCAAATCCGTTCCGACTAAAGTGGGAGAGACTGGCACCCGCTAGCCACCTTATGCACCAAGTGCATGTCAGTCGGTGGAACCTGTCTCACGTAAGAGTACGTGTAAGGTCGGTCCGGGCCGCTTCATCCCACAATACCGTCGAAACAAGATTGGACTAGTGACGGTAAGCATATTGAACAAAATCAACGCCCACAACTACTTTGTGTTCTACTCGTGCAAAGAATCTACGCAATAGACCTAGCTCATGATGCCACTGTTGGGGAACGTAGCAGAAATTCAAAATTTTCCTACGTGTCACCAAGATCTATCTATGGAGAAACTAGCAACGAGGGGAAGGAGAGTGCATCTACATACCCTTGTAGATCGCTAAGCGGAAGCATTCAAGAGAACGGGGTTGAAGGAGTCGTACTCGTCGTGATTCAAATCACCGGAGATCCTAGTGTCGAACGGACGGCACCTCCGCGTTCAACACACGTACAACTCGGTGACGTCTCCCACACCTTGATCCAGCAAGGAGAGAGGGAGAGGTTGAGGAAGACTCCATCCAACAGCAGCACAACGGCGTGGTGGTGATGGAGGAGCGTGGTAGTCCTGCAGGGCTTCGCCAAGCACCTACGCGAGAGGAGGAGGTGTCACGGGAGGGAGGGAGGCGCCAGAACTTGTGGTATGGTTGCCCTCCCTCCCCTCCACTATATATAGGGGCAAGGGAGAGGGGGGAGGCGCAGCCTTTCCCCTTCCTCCAAGGAAGGGGTGCGGCCAAGGGGGGGAGGAGTGCCTCCCAAGTCAAGTGGAGGCCCTCCCCCTTAGGGTTTCCCCCCTCCCATGCGCATGGGCCTTGGGGGGGCTGGTGCCCTTGGCCCATTAAGGCTAGGACGCCCCCTACAGCCCATGCTACTGTATTGGACGTGGTGGAACAATTTCCGGACCTCCGGACCCCTCCGGAATCCTCCGGAACCTTCTGGAAGCTTCCCGGTACAATACCGAAAAAACCCGAACTTTTTCCGGAACCCGAACAACAACTTTCCATATTTAAATCTTTACCTCCGGACCATTCCGGAACTCCTCGTGACGTCCTGGATCTCATCCGGGACTCCGAACAACATTCGGTAACCACATACAAACTTCCTTTATAACCCTAGCGTCATCAAACCTTAAGTGTGTAGACCCTACGGGTTCGGGAATCATGCAGACATGACCGAGATGTTCTCCGGTCAATAACCAACAGCGGGATCTGGATACCCATGTTGGCTCCCACATGTTCCACGATGATCTCATCGGATGAACCACGATGTCATGGACTCAATGAATCCCATATACAATTCCCTTTGTCTAGCGGTATTTTACTTGCCCGAGATTTGATCGTCGGTATACCGATACCTTGTTCAATCTCGTTACCGGCAAGTCTCTTTACTCGTTCCATAACACATCATCCCGTGATCAACCCCTTGGTCACATTGTGCACATTCTGATGATGTCCTACCGAGTGGGCCCAGAGATACCTCTCCGTTTACACGGAGTGACAAATCCCAGTCTC
Organism: Triticum aestivum; assembly: GCF_018294505.1. Lineage (NCBI taxonomy): Eukaryota > Viridiplantae > Streptophyta > Magnoliopsida > Poales > Poaceae > Triticum > Triticum aestivum. The sequence goes on from NC_057795.1 coordinate 105,903,215, forward strand.
GATTCGTGCCAACCCGACAGACACTTTCGGAGATACCTGTAATGCACCTTTATAGCCACCCAGTTACGTTGTGACGTTTGGTACACCCAAAGCATTCCTACGGTATCCGGGAGTTGCACAATCTCATGGTCTAAGGAAAAGATACTTGACATTAGAAAAGCTTTAGCATACGAACTACACGATCTTTGTGCTAGGCTTAGGATTGGGTCTTGTCCATCACATCATTCTCCTAATGATGTGATCCCGTTATCAACGACATCCAATGTCCATAGCCAGGAAACCATGACTATCTATTGATCACAACGAGCTAGTCAACTAGAGGCTCACTAGGGACATATTGTGGTCTATGTATTCACACGTGTATTACGATTTCCGGATAATACAGTTATAGCATGAATAAAAGACTATTATCATGAACAAAGAAATATAATAATAACACTTTTATTATTGCCTCTAGGGCATATTTCCAACACGCTGCGCCCCAGACGGGTAGCGACTCCACGTCCAGCGGAGCTTCCTGGAGCCACATTGAATCGTCGGCGATGAACTTGAGCGCTCCGAAACGGAACTCGCTGCCGAGAATCATGATGACGACTATGAATTCCACCTGCGCCGGATAATCGCTAGACGCGCAGCCCCAAGGTGGGCGCCAACTGTCGAGGCAACAATCCTGACAATGAGTACCAGGAATACGAATAAGGGGCGGAGCCTAGCTATGTCGCAAGTGTGACACTCGGTTTTTACGAGTTCAGGCCCCTCTGGGAGAAGGTAACAACCCTACGTCTCGTGCCCGGAGGCTTGTTTTCTCTTGGGGTGCATGATTACAATGGATGCTGAACCCTTGCCAAGGAGGAGAAGGGCGGCTTATATAGAGTGCGCCGCGACCTCTTTACTTCCACGTTACAAGGGGGCTTGATGACTATAACTACGACAGTTACTGGTGTTAATAGCCACGACAATGGCAGTTACAGGTAACGGTAGCCATGACTACACTTGAAGTTCGACTTAAGACTACTCGACCATTGCAGCTCGCACGTCGTCCTTACGCCTCCTCTGTCTGAATGGTGGAGGGAAGATGTCCGAGGCCGTTAGTGTATCCGAGTGGATTCCTTGTGATGCGCATCTGAATACGCTTGTGGTCCAGGGACCTACCAATGATGGTGTGGGACCCTAGGTGGGCCTTAGATGTCAGGTCCTTGACCGTACCAGTAGTAGGTGACCCCATTAGGGACCTTCATAGCCACTCATGTGGCACAAGCTCCTCTTCCCGACTGTATTGAGTCAAGGGAGGGCGAAGTAATCCCCCCACCATCACTATTTGATGTCGACGCGGGTAGGGGGGGGGGGGAGGAGCAAACCCTTAAGCCGCCGTTGACAAATGTCGAGGGCAAGGGTGACACTCCCATGGCCGAGGTCGACAACTATGTCACGTGAGATGAAGTTATCAGCGAGAGGAACAGCCTCTCCTGCCTTTGACAAGAAACAAGAGGGCACTCCTGCCTCCCCAGTTGCGACAATGCCTAAGACCTTGCCATCCAAGGTGGCTACTCGGGACGCCACTCTTCCTGCTACCACGGTTGTAGTAGGCGCGACTCTAACCTCGTTACAACCTCTCGAGGTATCTACCTCGATCTCAAAGGCCCAATTGGTTCATCTTCGCCAGGTGGTGGAGGAGGCCATGAGGCGTCCGACGCTACGCTCCGACCTATGGTCGGTCCTGCAGACTGCCAAGAACCGCTTTGATTTTCTTGAAGCCAGTGGGCTTGACATATTTCTCAGTCTTGCCAGAGGCATCGAGGTATATCCATTCATTTTTACCTAGTCTGTTATAGTTCACTTGGACATATCAAAAATATAACGAATGTGCTCCAGTTTAGATGAAAATCATTTGGTTTTATGAAAAATTATCTATGTTTGAATGAATGTAGTCCAATTAGTTTAAACTTGCATCAAATGTGACCGGATTTTGCGGCTAGCTTTGAACGTCCGGCTCCCATATCAGTGTTTGGACACCTGTCAAGACAGGTCCACGACAGATACGGTGTTCGTTTTGCAGGTCCATGTTGGAGATGCCCTTGCATACTTCCGACACTAAACACATACATGTTACACATATACGAGCAAATCATTATGAAGTGCTGGTGTAACCGTGTAAGCAACGTGAAAATTCAGCCAGGGCGTTTGTCAGTCGAAGACAGTCGTAGTTAACTGCAACATATTTTTTGGTAATAGCATCGGTGGCATCCTAGTTGCCATTATAATATCATAGTACCCCCAACCATATGGTCCTAACAGTGATGTGTATGTGTTAACTTACAAGAAAGGAGCAAGAAACGGGGGGCCATGAACGTGCGCGGATCGATCCTCACCAACTGCACTGTGCTCGAGTGTTCATCATGATCCTATTAATTGGCCGATTTGATCAGCTGGCCAGGAATGCTCATCCATGGAAAGCCAAAACACCGTAGGTAAGCAAAGAAAGCAAACAAAAATGCAGATGGCCTACCAAAATGTCCTGCACCAACCACACATCACACAGCATTACCGTAGTCGATCACATACCTGCTTTAATCGGCTAATTAATTAAGCACTGTGTCATGATCCACTGACAGACTTAATTAGAAAGATTGGGGCCTGATCTTACCTTTTCCGGGTAGATCCTGCTTTGCAATTTTTGTTCTATTTTTGTTTAACGATCTTAACGGAGAGCTTTATTCGTGTACTTATGTCGGTTCATTAACAGTTGTGTTAGCTAACCTGGTAGCTTTCTCATGATTGAATATAAGTAATGAATATGCGAGATCCTCTTCAGCTTCTAGGAGAATTTTCCGGAATCTTGATTACGAGAGTCCTGCGTGAAAAAAGTTAGGCCCATATATCACGGGTACAATCTACATCCAAAAACTTGGTCACAACCAGCTTTTAATACTATATAAGAGCATCTCTAAGAAACCCGTATAATGACTCGATCAATAAAATAACCGTCAAAATACAGGTCCATACGAAAAATGCTGCCTAACCAGACCCCGTAAATGCGCCGGACCCGTAAATTTTTTTAAGGGGCACGGAAAACCGTCAAACCTGTAAAAATAAGGATTTTGGAGGCATACCTAAAGGGGCCTTGTATACGCGAAAGCCCATTGGCAGGAATCCAACTGCCATCGGAAACTTCATGGCTTGCTCCCGTCCGCCCGTCCCCGGCCGCCGGTGCCCGCCCAGGCCGCCGCGCTCGCCAGCCGTTTGCCCCGTCCGCCTCGCACGCCGGCCGGCCGTCCGCCGCGCCTGTCGGTCGTCTGCCGAGCCCGCCGGCCTGCGGCTCTCTCGACAGAGGAGATAGCTAGCTAGCTAGCTGAATCGATTCGAACGAATCAACTAGCTAGCTAGCTAGCAGCTCAACCGATGCGCGTCTAGCTAGCTCACTATCGAACGGAGGAGTCCGGCCGCCGCTCGCGCGCGTCGTCTGCTACTGCAGTCGGCACTGTTGCTGTCCCCGGCCCGGTCACGCTTGGTGGCGAGCACGAGGAGACGGTCGCGAAGGCAGGACGGACACACGCCGAGGGGACGGAGGTCGAGATGGGAAAGGCGTGAGGAAGAAGATGGTATATTTAGAGAATACTCTTTTTACGACTTTACAATGCGGAAAACTACAAAGGGTAAAACTAGGATCACTGCCTCCACGTCGTCCTCCTCAGGGCGACTCGGGCGGCGGCGCATCTCGCCACCACAGCGGCGTCCCCCCTGCTTCCCCCCTCCTCGCCGCCGCCAGTTAGCCTCCGCCGGGCAAAGCCCCGCGCGGATCCGGCGGCAGCGGGGCTCTGGCGCGCCGGAGCGGCCCGGCTGCGAGCGGGGACTCGTGCGGCAGCGGCGGCGCGGCGCTCCTCCGCGCGCGCCGTTCATGCTCCGTGGCGGTGGGAGGGCGGCGATGCTTGCGGCGGGGGGTGGGCATCCCGTGCTCCGGCCATCTTTGGCCCGTGCGATGCGCTTCGCCTCCCAATCCGGCGGGTTGGGCCGCTGCCTGCGGTGCCTCACGGCGTCCGTGGCGGCTGGTCGTTCCCCCGGCCGCCCTCACGGCGTGGGGCTGCGGCGGAGCCATCTGCCTTGGCTTGGACGTCCGCGGCGGGCCTGGGCGTGTGCTGTCTTCTGCGATGGATCTGCCGATTCCTGCTCTCTCCGGTAAGCTGGACCTCGGGATGGGTGTGGTGAGTGCGCTGGGCTTCTACACCCGAGGTGTGCGGCGGACTCGGCGTGATGCTGGTGCAGCTCTCACTGCCTCTTGGATCGAGCTCTGCTCGCTCTCCCGATCTGGAGGCTTCGCATGGTGCGGCGGCCTCTGTTTCGTGGTCAGGCTGCAAGTGCTCTTGCTGGTGTGTTGGTTTGGCTAGCAGGCTGCAGGTTGTGGGTCATGACACTGCCGGCGTAAAGCCGGGCTCCGATTTCGGTTGGAGCCAACGACGGCGGTGCTTGTGGGCGCCGTATCCTTGCTGAAGGCGGCGTGCTGCTGGTGTTCGTCTTCCCTCCTAAATTGCTCCGGAGGAAACTTTGGATCTTGGGTCTCCCAGATCGGGCGATGGTGGCGCTCAACGTCACACTCCCACTTGGGCTTCGTCTTTGAGCTTGCCTTGGCTAGGGTGACCAGTGGCTTGAGGTGGTCCCGTTGGCGGTCCGTGTGGGCGTTAGCAGTGGAGAGGTGGTGCTCTGTCTTCGTGATCTTGGCTTGGCCATGCCTTTGGCTGCGTTGAGGTGTTTGTGTTAGCGGTTGGGTGGTGGTGGTGCGGCCGGGTTGTGGTCGACGGTGGTTTGAGCTCTTCTACGGGGGTGTTCTTCTCGTGTTCTTGCTCCTGCACTCCTGAGTGTGTTCTCTGCTAGGTGATGCCAAGCGACAGCGGCGGTGGCGCACAGGTGCCGTGGCGCTGTCTCGGCCTCGCGTGACCTTTCGAATGTGCCCCACGGCACAGGTGATGCCGCGGCTTTGTGCAGTCTCGGATGCGTGGAGCCTTTCGATTGCGTCGACGGTGCAGTGTCATGGTCTTGTTTGCTTGGCGATGCTGACTTCGCCTGTGGCACATAGGCGACGTGCCGTCATCTTGGCCTCGCGTGACCTTTCGAATGCACCCCCGGCATAGGTGGTGTTGTGGCGTTGTGCACTCTCGAATGCGTGAAGCCTTTCGATTGCGTCGATGGTGCAGTGTCTTGGCTTGGTTCGGTTGGCCAATGCCGTTCGATCACATTGGTGGTGCTTTGTGTTGTGCTGGGATGTGTCTTCCCTCTTTGTTTTCCCCTGTTTGTATGTTTGGCGTATACTGTTTTTGCTTTATCTCTTCTTTGTGTCCCCTTGTAATTCTGGTTCATTTGAACCCATCTTGCAAAAAGGCTGCAAAGCCTTATAGGCAAATGAATATAATTCAGGTGGTGGAGGGGCTCCCCCTCCTCCCCCGGTGAAAATTCAAAAAAATATATTCTTTTTACGGGTTGATTATACGGGTTATGTCTGGCGCAGCTAAAATCGTTCCTTATAATGCGTTTTTCTCAGCCCGTAAAACACTTACACGGGTTGTGATTTTAAGGGTCTGCTAGAGATAGCTCTAGGCAAGTGCCTCTTAAATTCGTTGTAAATACAAAGTTTTAGGGAATTGAACTCTTTGACTAGCCAATACCAACCTACACAACACACTAGCTTGTTACTTTTTTTTTTTTGGTATGTTAGTTGAAGGCCTCGCTCTCCCTCGCCTCACTCACTGGAAACTAGGCACCGAGAAGTAAGCAATCAAGCAAAGTAGCAAACAAAGATATGGAGTCTAGAATGTCTTGTTTGCAGCGTACTACCAAACCATGCATCCCACAACATTATCAGTACACCAGATATGTTTTAGCCACCTCTATATTGTGTCATGATCCACTAACTTCTTTAATCAGCATGAGTGGTGCATGCATGATATTTCCTTCGTTTCAAAATTCTTGTCGTAGATTTGTCTAGATACGGATGTATCTAATTAATGTTAGACAAAAAATTTAGGACAGAGAATATAATCTAGGCACCATAATGAAACGAAAACATTTTATGTGAAATATACGAGCCAGACTAGCGGCCAGAATGTCACCTAGGCCTGAGGGCATCTCCAGCCGTTGGCCCTCCAGGAGGGGCAAAAAACCGCCCCCTGAGGGCGCACCGGCGCTAAACCGCGCACTGGGGGCGTGATGCCCCCCCCAGTCGCGGCGCCCACGGTTAGTCAAAAAAGTCAAACACGGCGCAAAAACGACTCAAATTTAACGCAAACATCGGCGAGTTCATTCAAACTTAAACATATTTTACAAAAAAAGAAAAAAAACTACGCGGGCTACCCCCGCCGTCTCCCTCGCCGCCCGCCGTCTCCCTCGCCGCCCACCCACGCGGTTCTACATGCCGAGGAGGCGGTAAAACCGCGTGTAGTCACCGCCGTCGTCATCATCACCGTCGTCGTCGTCGTCGCCGCCTCCGCCGTCCCTGCTGCATCCCTCCCCCGGTTGGCGCGGCGGGTTGGACGGTCCGGGGGCGTCGTCGTCGTCGCTGTTGAGGACCACGACGCCGTGCTCGTCCTCGCGTCCACGCTTGCGGGCGGCGATCTCCTCCAGCGCCCGGCGCTGCCGGACCATCTCGTCGCGGAGGTAGTCGTCCCGCGCCCACCGCATGGCGTCCTCGTCGGAGAAGCCTCGCCGGGCTATCTCCTCGTACTCCGCGGGGAGGACGGGCTCCGGCTTGGGCTCGGTGAGGACGAAGCGGCCGGTTGGTGGAGAGGCGTTGGCGCCGCCGGAGCTGCGGGTGCGCGCGCTGACCGGCGTGTCCTGGGGCTCCGGCTTGACAGGGCGGAGGCAGGGCGAGCCGCCGGATGAGGAGGAGGACCCCCCGGTCTTCATGCGCCTCGGGGTCCATGAGCTTCCCCGGCGGCGTGAGAAGGAAGGGGGAGCGGGGTACTCCAGGCGCGGCGTGTTGCCGCCCTCGATGTGCTCGAGGACAGCCTCCAACGTGCGCCCGGGCACGCCCCACCACAGACGCCGGCCGGCGGCGTTGAGCCTGCCGGAGGGCACGACGCCGTTGGTGGCCTCGAGCTGCTCGGCCTGACGGCGGCGGAAGTACGGTTCACAGAGCGGGCTGTCGGGGGCGTACCGTGGCGCCTCCCTCACCGCATGCGGCAGGTTCGAGCAGATGCGTGCGATCTCCGCACGCCGTGCCGCGCCGGTCGGTACCAGGGGCACCGGCACGCCGCCCGCGCTGATCCTCCACGTTCCGGGCACCCGCATGTCCGGCGGGACTGGGTACTCGGCCTCGTAAAGGAGGCGAGCCTCGTCTTCGTGAAGATGGCAGCGGCCGAAGCCGTTCGCCGCCGCGCCGTCGCCTGGGAAGCGCTCGGCCATGGCTGTGAACTGGGGACGGCGAAAGAGAGGAGAGGAGAGGGAGGAAACGACGACGGCGGGAGAGTGTGAGTCGTCGAGTGCGCCGGGGCGCTTCATATATAGGCCAAGGCGCGCGTGTCACCGTGTGTACGCGTGGCGGGCGAGGGAGGGCGAGGGACGCGTGTCGTCCGATCTCCACTGTGCCGCCCGTGAGGCATCAATGGTGCAGGCTGACCGGCGCGGCAGCGCGGCAGCTTTGGCATTGATTCGCCGCGGGAAACGAGGCGATGAGGACGACGAAGGGCCGAGAAGAGAGCCGTGTCGCTGACGCGGCGGGCCCGCGGCTTTTTCGTGCCAAAACAGTTCGCCCGGTGCCCCCGGGCGCCCCCTAGCGCGCCGGGTTCGGGCCGGGTCCGCCGGCGCTGTTTTCGGCCCAAGCCGGCGAAAATCGGGCTCCTGGGGGCGCGACTGGGCTGTTTTTTCAGCGCCGGCGCGAAAAAAACGCCTGGGGAGGCCTTCCTGGGGGCGCGGCTGGAGATGCCCTGACGCCTGCCACTCAGTCCCCAGAGTCTTCCAAACAGCTCTGTTAAGGTCCCGGAGGTAAACCTGCTGCACCAAGGCTGCACATTACAGGTTAAGGGAGTGAATTGCAATAAACCACTACATTTCGGGTTTGCTCTGCGGAAAGCCACCAGGTCGCTAATCATCTGCAAAAAAAACGCACATTGAGTAAACATTTTGCAGTTTGCACTAAACAGGTGATTTGGCGTGGTTGAGGGCGTTTCCGACAGGTGGGGCCCAAAATCTGTCGAAGTGGCATAACGGACGGCAAACGTCATCGTCTGCTCGAGACGACTTGGTCGGCTCGCGTCGGTCGGGCCGACCGCGTCGGCCCCACTCCACTTCTCACTCACTCGCTCCTCTGCTCTCCCTCGCGCTCTCAACCTTGCTCTGCCTCCTCTTGTATCCGCTCGCCGCCGGCCGCCATGGTGTCTTGGAGCGACGGCGAGAGCAGTGAGGACTCTGACGTGCAGTTCATCTCTTCGTACGGCTCCCCTATTGAGGTCAGGTGGTTCTAGCAAGACTGCATTTAGGGTTTTGATTTGGGCATTTTGGATTTAGGGTTTCAGCTCGATTTGAACCAGTACATCTATGTTGCCTAGATCCCACCAACAATCGATGACCCGTTGTTCACTGGTGCTGCTGACGATTTAAGGGTGATGTGCGAGCATGGCAAGCCAGGGAAGAAATGTGTTGCATTCCAGGGAATAAGCACTGGGAGGAGGTTCATTTCTTGTGCCCTAGAAGTAAGTTAGCAAATTAGATGCAAACTGATACCTCTCCTGTGTAGTACATCTCATCTGTTCTAGGGTTCACTGTTCATTGTTCATAGTTCCTGTTCAAAGTTCTTAGATACCTATTTTTGTTCATAGTCACTGTTCATGTTAGGGACACCTTAACTTTGTTAGCAAATGGATTTTTGTTTAATTTTTTCAGTTGAATTGATCTAACTGAATCTGCACCTTAACTGTAACCTTAACTTAATTGAATATGTAACATGTGACAAAATGTTTGAACTACTTTATTTTGTATTGCAAGGAGCTAAGAACTGTGGATTAGTGCAGTGGGTAGATGAGGAGTGGCCAGATCATCTGCAGAATGCCCTCCACAAACTGTGGCTTATGTATGAGGAAAGCAACCAGGCCAATAAGATGGCATGCCTGGAGCATTCATTTACTGTGCATGATCTAAAACAACAGAAAAAAGAGTTGCAGGAGACTTATGAGAAGCTTGTTGAAGATGTGAACAACCTCTTGGATTCCCAGGATAATGTGCCACAAGTAAATGATCTGAATGTTGCTGACATCATCATGGAAAAGGATGTTGAGATCAAAAATTTGAAGACAGTTGTTGATCAGTTGAAGTTGATTCATGTTGCTCAAGGCACTGTCATTAGGAATTTGAAGTTCAATCATCTGAAAGAGAAGGAAAGGATGAGCTCTGATAAGAGGACTTTGGAGTTTTTCTTTGCTGACCTAAAGAAAGAGAAGCAGAAGCTGGATTGTTTCATTGCTGAGTTGATTAAAGAGAAGGAGAAGTTGAGCATTGAGAAGAGTACTTTGCAGTGTTCTATTGCTGACCTGAAGAAAGCTGGTGAAAGTAACAAGAGGAAGCTGAAGGAAATCAATGATATTTGTGCTGAAGAATAAATTGTGCTATCATATGACCATGTGGGTCATTGTCTTTAGTTACTAGCTTTGAACTATGGCTTGTATGTGTTAAGTTTCAATCTGTTGAACTAAGATACTTTTGTGTGCTCAAGCATTGAACTATGGCTTGTAATGTGTGCTAAGTTTGAATCTATTGAACTAAGCTTTGAAGTATGTCATGGCATGTAATGGGTTGAGTTTGGATCCTTTAATGAAGCTGTTTGTAGTGTTATTTGTATGCTGGTTTGTGATGAAAGGTCTGTTTGTAGTTTGGATCCTTCATTTAGGAATTTGTCGACGCCGAGCCACCCTAAATGACAAAATGCCTCACTTAGGGGTTGGTCGACGCCGAGCCACCCTAAGTGAAAAATTTGCCTCACTTAGTGGTTGGTCAACGCCGAGCCACCCTAAGTGACAAATTTGCCTCACTTAGTGGTTGGTCGACACCGAGCCACCCTAAGTGACAAATTTGCCTCACTTAGTGGTTGGTCGACGCCGAGCCACCCTAAGTGACAAATTTGCCTCACTTAGTGGTTGGTCGACGCCGAGCTACCCTAAGTGACAAATTTGCCTCACTTAGTGGTTGGTCGACGCCGAGCCACCCTAAGTGACAAATTTGCCTCACTTAGTGGTTGGTCGACGCCGAGCCACCCTAAGTGACAAATTTGCCTCATTTAGGGGTTGGTCGACACCGAGCCACCCTAAGTGACAAATTTGCCTCACTTAGGGGTTGGTCGACGCTGAGCCACCCTAAGTGACAAATTTGTGCATGATAGCCTCATCATCATCATAACTAGAAGATCATAAAAAATATCATCATCATCACAAGGAAGTTTAAATGACAGCATCATAGAGAACATAATCATCCTCATGTATAAAAGTCTACATGACAGTCTACATGACATCCTCATGCATAAAATTCTTGATCATCATAACCATAATTAGGTAACTTACATAGTGCCATCACACAAAGTAGCCAAAATAGGCTGAATTAAATTGGTTTCAACATGACAAACTGACAGAAGTTTTCAACATGACAAACTGACAGAAGTTTTCAACATCACAAACTGATCATTGTTTTCAACATCACCATCATGAAATTACTTCTTCTTGCTGCCCTGAGAACAATGAACCACTTAGACATCTTGTAAGTAGGTTTTCTTAGCCTTCCAGTACCTGAAGCTCTAGGTGGTATGAAGGTTTTCTTTGCCCTTGGCTTTGCAGCAGTAGAAGAACTTGGCCTTGAAGCTACAGCAGTAGATGAACCTGGCCTTGAAGCATCAACAATAGATGCAGTTGCTCTCTTAGTTGTAGGAGGAGCTGATGGAGCTGCCCTAGGTGCTGGTGGAGTTGTACTTCTTGCCCTGGGAACTGCTGGAGCTGATGGAGCTGCCCTAGGTGTTGGTGGAGCAATAGTTCTTGCCCTGGGTGCTGCTGGAGCTGATGGAGTTGCCCTTGGGGCTGATGATGGAGCCGCATCAACTCTTCTATTTTCCTGTTGTGTAAACATACAAAGATTAGAAAATACTATAGGAAATATAATCATAAAATGAATTTTTTGAAGTTTGGACAATAAACCTGATGTTGGTTCCTCCTCATTGCAAGGGCTGGCTTGAGATTTTTATCGCAGCTAGTGTACCTATGCCCACTGAAATTGCAATTACTACAAGTGATTGATGCCATCCTAGAAGTATCCTTGGGAGTTAGCTTCTCAAACTGATTCTTTCTCCTCTTTGTCTGCTTCTTTCCTAGCTTGTCTCTGAAAACAGGTGGCTCTATGTCAGGGTCCCAGTCTTTGGCCATAGATCAGGCCCAGACACATGATAGACAATTGGACTGTAGGCTGCTTGGTACATTGGTTTCTTGAAGAAATCACTAACAAAATCTTCTGGATGCAGTTTTGCCTTGTTAATTGCAGAAAAACCATGCTTGCAAGGAACCCCAGTCATGTCCCATTGGCTACACCCACATGTATGCACTTGCAGATTTACTGCATAAGTGCTTTCTCCACTGCTAACCTGGTATAGATTAAGTCCTACTTTGATGGACTAATAGTATCTGGCTTTATATTTTGCTTCTTCTAGCTTTTCAACATATGTTGGGCATATCTGCCACTTTGCTATCTCAGTTTTGGTCATATTGGCATTGAACTTAACTAGCAATTTAGTTATGATGGCATCAACCATTGTTTTAATTGGTTTCCCTCTCACATCAAGTATCATTTTGTTGAAAACTTCACTGATATTGTTAACAACCAAATTAGTTTTACAATTTTTGTCCATGGCATGTCTAGCCCATGTATGCTTGGGTATCTTTCTAAGCCATTTCCAAGCTGCCTCACACTCTCTTTTCATGCCATCCATTGCTTGATCAAAGCCATGCTCAATATATGCATAACTAGCCTGATCCATGTACTTCTTTAACTCTTCACCTCTAAAGCCAGTTGTTTGAAAGTTCTGATAAATATGTCTAAGGCAGAATCTTTAAGGGCAATTTGGGAAGACATTGTTTATGGCTTTAAGAAGGCCTTGTTTAAATAACTAGTGTTTAAAAAATAATATAACAACACACTATTTGACAGTGCTAAGCATGCTAAATCTTTAGTACATATTAAGAATGATGATGTGTGAGTTATCTTTTGTCTATCAGAAATGATAGTGTATGGGACATACTTCTCTGACTCACCACCAAGAGCATACTTGAGCTGGGTTAGAAACCAGGACCAGCTGGCAGTGTCTTCTTTGTCCACAATTGCGAATGCAATGGGAAAGATGTTGTTATTACCATCTCTTCCAGTTGCAGCCAATATTTGCTGCCCAGTTGTCAACTTAACAAAGCAACCATCAACACCTAAATCAAACATAACACATTAGTTCCAGGACATCATAAAAGATAGAAACTACACCAAGTAACGCAAGTACCTATGAAGGGTCTACAACCATTTAGGAAGCCCTGCTAGGATGGGCCTTCAACTGCTTTGTTGTAACAATGCATCTACTTGCAGGATTGGTATCCAACACAGCTTGGAGGTAATCCATTATCCTTGTGTATTGTACCCTCTAATCTCCTTCTACAACATTCTTAGCTGCTTTCCTTGCCCTGTAGGCCATGTGAATGGACACTTCTATTCCATGTTTTTTCTTCAAATTCTCCATTATTGCCTGCATTGGTGTGTTTATGTCTGACCTCAATTATTCCTCACACTCATGTGCCAACCACCTTGCAGTCACTTTGGTGCTCTCTCCTATAGCAGCATAATTGTGGTACAAGTTCAATTTCTTTATGCAAAATGTCCTCTCATGTGCAATTTGGGAAGCAACAATGAAAAAAGGACAGTCATCTATGCTGCAAACTACAATAACCCTATCTGAGCAGTTCCTATGAAATGAGTAGTTTCTGTTTTGTGAGATGTGAAATGTAAGAACTACCCTCCTGAACTACTGGACATCTAGGAAACAAATTTTCCTAACAAATTGTTCTTGTGGGTTTTCCCTCTTCTCATCATACCAAACCCTAAGTTTATTCTTTTTGGCCCTGCTCTTCCTACCATTTGGTAGCTTAAATGGTGGAAGCTGAGCCCCATCATTCTCTTCCTGACTTAAGTCACCTGGGTTGCTCTCCTCATCAGATGAAGGTACCCAGACTTGCTCTATAATTTGATCCAAGCTTGCATCAGATCTTGTTGTTGGCCCTTTCCCCCTCCTCTAACTTCCTCTTGTGCTGCTGCTACCTCCTACACTGCTACCTCCTACACTGCTTCCTCCTCTCCTGCCCTCATCTACTGGCTCCTCCTGTCCTGCCTCTTCCTCTCTTGCTTCATCCTCCTCCTCATCTGGTCCATAAAGCTCATCCACATCAGTGTCTCCTTCAAAGTGATATAGTGGATCTTCTTTATGCCTCTTCATTGCCTCCAACCTAGATAATATGTCCTCATCATCCAGATATTCATCCTCACTTTCACTGTCAGTGAACTCTTCAGCGAGCAGCTGTGGGAGTTTTCTTTTTGTTGTCTTGTACTTCTCTCTTTGTATCTTATTACTCCCGAACTTCTGAATCTCTTCATTTCTCTTCTGCTCCATCATCTGCTCAATGTGCTCTTGCTCTTGGTTTGTCTCCATGAAATACTCATGCCTCTCATTACCATAGTCCAATGCAAACTCAGGTTCACTTGGGCCCTTTTGCTTCAATAAACAAGAGCTCTCTTGTGTGTTCATGACTTGGACTGGCTGTGGTTGGGGCTTCAATGGACTGGGGAAAAGAACTCCTGATTTGTCTACCTCATAAACAAGTGGTACACCTATTTCAGACAAAGGAACCTGCTCTTCATAAACTTGACCAATGTTCAAATCAGCTGGTCTAGGTGCATCACTTCTCATAATTGTAATGTTATCAACATTCTTTCCTTTACTAGCTATGTCATCCAAATTTCTTCCACCTTGTCATCATCAGTTATTTCTTCCATTCCTGACACCCCAACTCCTGGATCTCTAACATAATACATAAAATCCCTTGAACTATAGCCTTCTACCTCTATTAGGCCAATGAGATTCCAGAATGTTATGTCTGACAAACAAATTGTTCTTTCCAAATTATCTTTCTCTAGGAAATGGAACCTTACTTCCCATTCTTCATCATCGAAGCTACAAATTCAGTCAAAATTGTTGTTTGGTACTTAAATACAAGGTTCACACTTTAGTTAAAGTTGTTGTTAATTACAATACTAAAGTTACAATTAATTTAGTTGACAACACAATAATAGTTTGACAGAGAGGATTTGAGCAATCAACTGACATATGACAGCAACAACATGTGTCGGAGAGATTTGAACAATCATGTGACAGTCCATTCACACTAGAAATACTGTTAGCAATGCTGCAATGCTACAATACCTATTACACCACCATGGAACCCTAACCCTACAAACCATAACGAGTACTAAAATCCTAACACTAGAACCCTAACCCTAGAATGTCAATCGGGGAAATAGAAAGAAGGATGAGGGATGACTTACTCCACACCGCCGAAAGAGGAGGCAAAATGGTGGCTGCCCGTCGGATTTGCCTTCATCGCCTGGGCGAACGCTGTAGCCGCCGTGTATTCCAACGACTTCGTCGGCGCCGGCGGTTGGGGAGGAGGCAGCGCATTGGAAGCATTAGAGCTCCTGCAGAACTTCGATGTATCTCCCTCACAGCCGCCCGGAGCATCCCCACTGGTAGCAGCTCGGTCGCTGCGGTCGACGTCGCCAGGTTTCGCCGTCGCCATGGATTAGATCTGGAAGGAGGGAGAGGTTGTGTGGTCGGGCGCGGTCGGTCGATCTGTCCGTCACGAGCCGACCACGTCGTTTACAGCAGACGGCGCCGTTTGTTGTCTGTTATGCCACGTCGACAGATTTTGGGCCCCACCTGTCGGAAACGCCCTCAACCACGCAAAATCACTTGTTCAGTGCAAACTGCAAAATGTTTACTGAATGTGCGGTGTTTTTTGCAAATGATTAGCGACCTGGTGGTTTTCCGCATAGCAAGCTCGAAATGTGGTGGTTTTTTGCAATTCACTCCAGGTTAAGGTCCCGGATGTTAACAAGACAACTCTCTCATGATTAGATGAGAGCTTGATTAAGCTCAACTGAATACTCCCTCCGTCCGAAAATACTTGTCGGAGGAATGGATATATCTAGATGTATTTTAGTTTCAGATGCATCCATTTATATTCATTTCTGTGACAAGTATTTCCGGACGGAGGGAGTACCTGATAGTCTCATCAGCTTTACACTTCATCATCATGAGTCATCGGCAAGTTAAATATCAAGGAAAATGGTCCCTCTCTCGATGACTCAACATGCGTCGGTCATCTATGTGGTCATCCGATCCAACTTTGACCGACCACCCGGTTTGCAACACGAGCCTTATTGCAAACACATGTGACCAACATGATGCTTGTTGCTTTTTAAGAAAAATTAGCCACGTCGCTTGGTGCCACATAATGGTTCGATGAATGCGCAACAAGGCTCCTGTTGCAAAGGCTCGAGCGCAACGCGCCCATTGTTGCAAATTGTTATGCTGACGTGGATGAAGATTCAGAACATAACAGTTCGAGAAGCGCAACAAGGCCAGTGTTGCAAAGGTCCAAGCGCAACACACTCAATGCAAATGTCTGCAATCTGGCACATAATGGTTCAACGGGAGTGCAAGAAGGCTCGTGTTGTAAAGGCCCGAATGCAACACACTTAATGTCGCAAATAGTGTGCTGACGCGGACGGAGATCAGACGCCTATCTCACCCACCCAACACTTAACGTCCGTCGACCACGCACTCCGGATCAGATAGCCAGCCAAGACCAGCAAGTTAACTCCTAATCTGTATTTCTTCCGCCACAATAAAAATTATAAAAACATATTGCTTGGTGCCTGAATTGCGAGTTTTTTTCGTTGACTAACTAAAACCTTCATTTAGTGCTATCATAGTACCACATATATATACTCCATTCTAAGCTACTCCTTCCGTTTAGAATTATAATATGTTTTAGATAGGAGTATTTTAATATGAACCACATATGGATTGAAATGACTAAACAAATACACTGAAACACGCATGTATACATCAGATTTAGAAAGAAAGAAAAGTTAGAGCATCTTATAATAGTGGACGGAGGGAGTAGCATCCAATTAAACCGGGATCACATGTAACCAACTCAATTGTGTGGCCCAGTGCTTCTATCTCAAGGCTATTAGGAGTATACAGAACGGGCAAATGACCATGCAAAGCAAGCAAAAGTATGTTAGTATCTTAACGAAAAGTGGAGAGAACAAATTAAAGCAGGTTCTGGCAACCTAGCTAAACAGATTGCATTTTTGTTCTATTTTTGTTTAACGATCTTAAAGGAGAGCTTTATTGGTACTTACACCGGTCATGTCGTTAGTTAACCAGCACCTTTCTCATGATCTAATTAAGTAATAGATATGCGATATTCTCTCCGGTCTTTTACGCTGTATCATGAGTGCAATGCTAAGCGATGATCATGGATACCAAGCAGCTAATTAAGCGCGTATCTGATTCTAAGTAAATACCATGATCCCAGGGAATTAGACCGTTTGATTAGCCAATAGCACTAAGCTTCTTGCTTATACATGGAAATCCATGTACCACAAGCAAGCAAGCAAGCAGAAAACAGCCAAAAACATACTGTCTAGCTAATTAAAATGGCATGTCTACCAACCATACATGCATCACACAGCATTATCAGAATATATCAGACATGTTTTAGCTTAGCTCTATATCGTGTCATGATCCACTAACAGCTTTAATCAGCATGATTATTGCGTGCATAGTCTAATCTAGACATCATACATTAATCCACGGACCTTTCCTGGGAATTACTTTCCGATTGTACTCCTGACTTTTCTGAACTCCTAACTGAGAGTACAGCCTAATTATTCTGTCGGTCCGGCGTCGCTATGTCTAAAACTGATGTTAACAAGCTAGCTTCCAAATGATTATATTAAGCACGAGTGGAGAAGTGATAGTCTCTTCAGCTTTACACTGGGTCATCATGAGCCATGGGCAAGCTAATATCAATCACACGCTCCGCAGATAGCTAGCCCACACTAGCAAGTAGAAAGAGAAGAAAAAGGAAGCTGAAACCTAGCCTCTCTGCATCATTTGTGATGCACACAACTTTTTTATATTAATTATTACTCAAAATATATAACAAAGTCAATCACAGCCGAATAATTACAAGATACTCCAAAAGAAGTGATAGTCTCTTCAGCTTTACACTGTGGGTCATCATGAGTCATGGGCAAGCTAATATCAATCACACGCTCGGCAGCTAGCTAGCCAAGACCAGCAAGTCAGTTAATCCATTTCTGGTCTAGAAAATAGAAACTAACCTATTTCTCGTTTTTCATAAAGCATGGATTTTATTAAATTATTAAAATGAAGTATCAAGAAGATACAAACACAATAAACACACATTAGATCTCCGCATCGACTAGTATGCTCATAGCACACATCAACGCACACAACAAATCACACCCACAAAAGCAGTCATATAAGACTAAAGCTCTAGCTGCATAAGTGAAAGGAGAAAAACTCCGAAGAAACAAGAAACACTGGTCGATGAACTACAACAATGGCCATTCGTACCAACCATTTCTTGAAATCACAAAAACAACAAGAAATGTTCTCGAGCAACAAGGCCTTCAAAAAGGGTAGGATGGTCAAGCGCCACGGTGGTGGATCCAACAACCAAAAGTTAGGCTAACTCCAACGCAAGGACGCATTTCGTCCGTTCACGTCAGCTTGGTTCGTGTGCACAAAACCACGGCCTAACCCGCCGACGCAAACGGACAGATTATGTGTTTTTATCCGCTTGGAACCTTTCCGGCTTGGGCCGGGTTAGCATCCGCGGGACACACAACAGAAACCTGCGAGTCTTCCCCTTGCCGGCCAGTCTGTGGCACACCATCTCCATTCCCATCATTTCTCTCCTGAAATGCACCCGGCCTCCCACCATGGCAGACGCGCCCAACCCCGCCACCGGCTCCTTCCCCGTCACCCCGCCCATTCTGGTCTGCTTGCACCGTGGCTCAGAAGAAGCCGAAGGAGATCACCCTGGAGGAGAGGCAACCCATACAGCAAAGCGATCCGGTCGAAGGAAGAGAAATAAGGAAATAGAAGACACCGCCACAGCCGCTCAGGCCCAGGCCGCCGCTGCGGAGAGCGAGACCCTTGTCGCCAAGGCCTTGCAACAGGCCTTCCTCATGTGAGGGTGCCATGAGCTGAGCAGCACGGGATCGTCAAAGGCCCTCCCGCCTAGGCTTCTGAAGTCACCGCCCATATCCATAACGCTGCGGATCTAAGGGTTCCTTCCCGTACACGACCTGGCCGCTTCCCGATTCTCCACATCGCCATGGGACAGCTAACCGAAAATGGGTGACCACATGTAGGCCTTCCCCGTGGTGCCCTCAGTGATCTCGAGGCCACATTTGTGGCCGGACAGTTCGCTGGGATGCAAAGGAAGCACCCAGGGTGGTCTCCCTGGAAAACTTACCCGATGCCCGCAACTTGTTTGATGAAACGCCCACCCCAACTGAAGGAAATATGCCCTAGAGGCAATAATAAAGTTGTTATTTATATTTCCTTATATCATGATAAATATTTATTATTCAAGCTAGAATTGTATTAACATGAAACTTAGTACATGTGTGAATACATAGACAATACACGGTGTCCCTAGTATGCCTCTACTTGACTAGCTCGTTAATCAAAGATGGTTATGTTTCCTAACCATAGATATGTGTTATCATTTGATGAAGGGGATCACATCATTAAGAGAATGATGTGATGGGCAAGACCCATCCGTTAGCTTAGCATTATGATCGTGACAGTTTTATTGCTACTGCTTTCTTCGTGACTTATACATGTTCCTCTGACTATGAGATTATACAACTCCCGAATACCGGAGGAACACCTTGTGTGCTACCAAACATCACAACGTAACTGGGTGATTATAAAGATGCTCTACAAGTGTCTCCGAATGTGTTTGTTGGGTTGGCATAGATCACGATTAGGATTTGTCACTCCGTGTTTTAGAGAGGTATCTCTGGGCCCTCTCGGTAATGCTCATCACTATAAGCCTTGCAAGCAATGTGACTAATGAGTTAGTTATAGGATGAAGCATTACGGAACGAGTAAAGGGACTTGCCGATAATGAGATTGAACTAGGTATGATGATACCGACGATCGAATCTCGGGCAAGTAACATACTGATGACAAAGGGAACAACGTATATTGTTATGCGGTTTGACCAATAAAGATCTTCGTAGAATATGTAGGAACCAATATGAGCATCCAGGTTCTGCTATTGGTTATTGATCAGAGATGTGTCTCGATCATGTCTACATAGTTCTCGAACCCGTAGGGTCCGCACGCTTAACGTTCGATGACAATTTGTATTATGAGTTATGTGATGTGATGACCGAAGTTTGTTCGGAGTCCCGGATGAGATCACGAACATGACGAGGAGTCTCGAAATGATCGAGACATAAATATTGATATATTGGAAGGCTATGTTAGGACACCGGAAAGGTTTCGGAAGAGTTCAGACATTTTTTGGAGTACCGGGAGGTTACCGGAAACCCCCGGGGGAAGTAGTGGGCCTTCATGGGCCTTAGTGGAAAGGAGAGGGGGGCCACAAGGGAGGCTGCGCCCCTCATGGCAAGTCCAAACTGTACTAGGGAGGGGCCGACGCCCCCCCTCTTTCCTTCTCCCTCTCCTACTCCTTCCCTCTCTCCCTCTCTTGGAAAGGAAGGGGACTCCAACTAGGATAGGGAATCCTAGTTAGACTCCCCCTATGCCGTGCGCTCCTACTGGCCGACGGCCTCCTCCCTCCCTCCTTTATATACGGGGGCAGGGTAGCACCCCAAAACACAACAAACAATCTCTTAGCCGTGTGCGGTGCCCCCCTCCATAGTTTAACACCTCGGTCATATCGTCGTAGTGCTTAGGCGAAGCCCTGCGCCGGTAACTTCATCATCACCGTCACCACGCCGTCGTGCTGAAGGAACTCTCCCTCATCCTCAACTAGATCAAGAGCTCGAGGGACATCATCGTGTTGAACGCGTGCTGAACACAGAGGTGCCATACGTTCGGTACTTGGATCGATTGGATCGTGAAGACGTTCGACTACATCAACCGCGTTACTAAATGCTTCCGCTTTCGGTCTACGAGGGCACATGGACACACTCTCCCTTCTCGTTGCTATGCATCTCCAAGATAGATCTTTTGTGATCGTAGGATTTTTTTTTGAATTACTACGTTCCCCAACAATGGCATCCGAGCTAGGTCTACGCGTAGATGTTATATGCACGAGTAGAACACAAAGAGTTGTGGGCGATATAGTCATACTGCTTACCACCAACGTCTTACTTCGATTCAGCGGTATGGTTGGATGAAGCGGCCTGGACCGACATTACATGACCGCGTTCATGAGACTGGTTCTACCGACGTGCTTTGCACATAGGTGGCTGGCGGGTGTCTGTTTCTCCAACTTTAGTTGAATCGAGTTTGACTACGGTCAGTCCTTGTTGAAGGTTAAAACAACACACTTGGCAAAAAATCGTTGTGGTTTTGATGCGTAGGAAAGAACGGTTCTTGCTAGAAGCCCGTAGCAGCCACGTAAAACTTGCAACAACAAAGTAGAGGACGTCTAACTTGTTTTTGCAGGGCTTATTGTGATGTGATATGGTCAAAACATGATGTGATATAAATTGTTGTATGACATGATCATGTTTTGTAACAGAGTTATTGGCAACTGGCAGGAGCCATATGGTTGTCGCTTTATTGTATGAAATGCAATCGCCTTGTAATTGCTTTACTTTATCACAACGATAGTCATAGTAGCAATAGTTGGCAAGACGACAACGATGCTACGATGGAGATCAAGGTGTCAAGCCGGTGACGATGGAGATCATGACGATGCTTCGGTGATGGAGATCATGAGCACAAGATGATGATGGCCATATCATGTCACATATTTTGATTGCATGTGATGTTTATCTTTTATGCATCTTATTTTGCTTAGTACGACAGTAGCATTATAAGATGACCCCTTACTAAATTTCAAGGTATAAGTGTTCTACCTGAGTATGCACCGTTGCTACAATTCATCGTGCCGAGACACCACGTGATGATTGGGTGTGATAAGCTCTATGTTCACATACGACAGGTGCAAGCCAGTTTTGCACGTGCAAAATACTCAGTTAAACTTGACGAGCCTAGCATATGCAGATATGGCCTCGGAACACTGAGACCGAAAGGTCGAACATGAATCATATAGTAGATATGATCAACATAGTGATGTTCACCATTGAAAACTACTCCATCTCACATGATGATCAGACATGGTTTAGTTGATTTGGATCACGTGATCATTTAGATGACTAGAGAGTTGTCTATCTAAGTGGAGTTCTTAAGTAATATGATTAATTGAACTTTAATTTATCATGAACTTAGTCCTGATAGTTTTTGCATGTCTACGTTATTGTAGATCAATGGCCCATGCTACCGTTCCCTTGAATTTTAATGCGTTCCTAGAGAAGGCTAAGTTGAAATATGATGGTAGCAATTACACGGACTGGGTCCGTAACTTGAGGATTATCCTCATTGCCGAACAGAAGAATTACGTCCTGGAAGCACCGCTAGGTGCAAGGCCTGCTGCAGGAGCAACTGCATACGTTATGAATGTCTGGCAGAGGAAAGCTGGTGACTACTCGATAGTTCAGTGTGCCATGCTTGACGGCATAGAATCGGGACTTCAAAGATGTTTTGAACGTCATGGAGCATATGAGATATTCCAAGAGTTGAAGTTAATATTTCAAGCAAATGCCCGAGTTGAGAGATATGAAGTCTCCAACAAGTTCTATAGTTGCAAAATGGAGGAAAATAGTTCTGTCAGGGAACACATACTCAGAATGTTTGGGTACCATAACCACTTGACTCAGCTGGGAGTTAATCTTCTTGATGATAGTGTCATTGATAGAGTTCTTCAATCATTGCCACCAAGCTATAAAGGCTTCGTGATGAACTATAATATGCAAGGGATGACGAAAATGATTTCCGAGCTCTTCGCAATGCTAAAGGCTGCGGAGGTAGAAATCAAGAAGGAGCATCAAGTGTTCATGGTTAACAAGACCACTAGTTTCAAGAAAACAAGCAAAGGGAAGAAGGGGAACTTCAAGAAGAATAGCAAGCAAGTTTCTACTCCCAGGAAGAAGCCCAAGTCTGGAACTAAGCCTAGAACTGAGTGCTTCTATTGCAAAGGGACTGGTCACTGGAAACGGAACTGCCCCAAGTATTTGGCGGATAAGAAGGATGGCAAAGTGAAAGGTATATTTGATATACATGTTATTGATGTGTACCTTACTAATGCTCGTAGTAGCACCTGGGTATTTGATACTGGTTCTGTTGCTCATATTTGCAACTCGAAACAGGGTCTACGAATTAAACGAAGATTGGCTAAGGACGAGGTGACGATGCGCGTCGGAAATGGTTCCAAGGTCGATGTGATCGCCGTCGGCACACTACCTCTACATCTACCTTTGGGATTAGTTTTAGACCTGAATAATTGTTATTTGGTGCCAACGTTGAGCATGAACATTATATCTGGATCTTGTTTGATCCGAGACGGTTATTCATTAAAATCAGAGAATAATGGTTGTTCTATTTATACGAGTAATATCTTTTATGGTCATGCACCCTTGTTGAGTGGTCTATTTTTGTTGAATCTCGATCGTGGTGATACACATGTTCATAATATTGAAGCCAAAAGATGCAAAGTTTATAATGATCGTGCAACTTATTTGTGGCACTGCCGTTTAGGTCATTTTGGTGTAAATCGCATGAAGAAACTCCATGTTGAAGGGCTTTTGGAATCACTTGATTATGAATCCCTTGGTGCTTTCGAACCATGCCTCATGGGCAAGATGACTAAAACTCCGTTCTCCGGAACAATGGAATGAGCTATTGGCTTATTGGAAATAATACAAACAGATGTATGCAGACCAATGAGTGTCGAGCCTCGTGGTGGGTATCGTTATTTTCTGACCTTCACAGATGATTTGAGCAGATATGGGTATATCTACTTAATGAAACATAAGTCTGAAACATTTGAAAAGTTTAAACAATTTCAGAGTGAAGTGGAAAATCATCGTAACAAGAAAATAAAATTTCTACGATCTGATCATGGAGGAGAATATTTGAATTACGAGTTTGGTCTTCGTTTGAAACAATGTGGAATAGTTTCGCAACTCACGCCACCTGGAACACCATAGCGTAATGGTGTGTCCATACGTTGTAACCGTACTTTATTGGATATGGTGCGATCTATGATGTCTCTTACTGATTTACCGCTATCGTTTTGGGGTTATACTTTAGAGAGACTACATTCACATTAAATAGGGCTCCATTGAAATCCGTTGAGATGACACCATATGAACTGTGGCTTGGCAAGAAACCCAAGTTGTCGTTTCTTAAAGTTTGGAGTTGCGATGCTCATGTGAAAAACCTTCAACCTGATAAGCTTGAACCCAAATCGAAGAAGTGCGTCTTCCATAGGATACCCAAAGGAAACTGTTGGGTACACCTTCTATCACAGATCCGAAGGCAAGATATTCGTTGCTAAGCATGGATACTTTCTAGAGAAGGAGTTTCTCTAGAAAGAAGTGTGTGGGAGGAAAGTAGAACTTGATGAGGTAATTGTACCTTCTCCCGAATTGAAAAGTAGTTCATCACAGAAATTAGTTCCAGTGATTCCTACACCAATTAGTGAGGAAGTTAATGAAACTTCATATCAAGTTACTACCTAACCTCGTAGGTCATCCAGAGAACAGTCCGCACGAGAGTGGTACGACAAGCCTGTTCTGGAAGTCATGTTACTAGACCATAATGAACCTATGAACTATGAGGAAGCGATAATGAGCCCAGATTCCGCGAAATGGCTTGAGGCCATGAAATCTGAGATGGGATCCATGTATGAGAACAAAGTGTGGACTTTGGTGGACTTTCCCGATGATCGGCAAGCCATAGAAAATAAATGGATCTTCAAGAAGAAGACGGATGCTTAAGTTAAAGGAGTTGACTACGATGAGACCTTCTCACCCGTAGCGATGCTTAAGTCTGTTCGAATCATGTTAGCAATTGTCGCATTTTATGATTATGAAATTTGGCAAATGGATGTCAAAACTGCATTTCTTAATGGATTTCTTAAAGTAGAATTGTATATGATGCAGGCAGAAGGTTTTGCCGATCCAAAAGATGCTAACAAAGTGTGCAAGCTTCAGCGATCCATTTATGGACTAGTGCAAGCCTCTTGGAGTTGGAATATACGCTTTGATAGTGTGATCAAAGCACATGGTTTTATACAGTTGTTTTGTAACATCCCAAATTTCCAATTTGGAATGTTATACATAGATCATCATTGCATATCATATTTTATTGCATTTTGGTTGATCCTAGAAATTCAAAGCAACTCAAGGACCCACGGAGAGAGTTGGGGATTTCGTTATTTTCATATTTGAATTTTCTCAAATATTAAAAAGAGGATCATTTTGGTTTTAATCATTTTTGTCTCTGAATATTTCAAATATAAAAATAAAAGAGAGGAGATAATATGACTTCTCCAAAATAAAATAAATATTGGAGGAAAAATGTTAAAATCAAATATATTTTATTTGGATTTTATTACTATTTTATTGGAATTAGAAAAATTGCACGTTTTCAAATATTGCACTTTAGACGAGAAAATGTTCACTTTGTTCTAAATATTTCATTTAGACGGTGAAAATTTGTTTTGGCATTTTAGAATTTTATTTTATTTTATTAGGATTTTTCTGTTCGGCGGAATTTATTTAAAAAAAAAGTCCACGCGTCGCCTGACTGGGCCAGCCGCCGCCTCCCCGCGCCTTGCGCGCGCGCGCCCGAGTGGGCCTCGGCCCAAGCTGCCGCCCCGGTCGACTCCGACCCCCAGGCGGAGTCCCGCCGTCGCACGTCGCCGCCGGCGAAGCCGTCAACGCCTCGGACTCCCTCCATCCGACCCCTCCCCAAGCCACCACCCCCAGCCGCTTATAAAACCCGCCGCCCCGCCGCCCTCTCCTCTCCGCCAGCCACCGCCGCCTCGCCCCGCATCCGCAGCCGCGGCAACCGCCGCCGCTGCCAATGCCGCCGCCGCCTCCCGCCACCGCCGCCCGGAGCCCGCCAACTCCGCCTCACCTCGCCCCGCCCCACCGGAGGTAGCCATCGCCGCCGCCGGTCGTTCCTCATTTTTTCGGCTAACCGTTCGGTTTTTTTAGAAACCCTAGATCTAGTTTTTTTATTAGATCGGTTCGGTTTTTTCCGGTTTGGTTAAATAACAGACGTTCATTCGTACATTCGTTCTCCGCAATTATTTTCAATCACGATTTCTGCAGACAGCGAACGTTCGTTCCTATTCATCTCATTTTATTTTCCAGGGTTTTCCGCGATTATTTTCGATCGCGATTTCTGCCCCGATCTTCGACCTAGTTTATCTTTTTACTCGTTTATCCGTTTTGGATGAAAAAAGAGCCTAGATCTTTGTCTCGAAGCCCTCTTTCTGTTTAACTAACTTGAACATGATTTTGGTACTGTAAAATTTGACTTTAGTCCAGATTAGTAAACGATTCTTGTTTCTTTCGTAGTTTGAGTTTCGTTGCTCCGTTTGATTCGATTCTTTTGCAAAACGGAGTTCTTCAGTTGAACTTTCTGGTTAGATCTTTTATTTGAGTTTTACCCGTTCTTCTAGTTGATTGCTTATGTGTGCTACTGTTTGTTTGCGATAGAATTTCCGGAGTGCGAAGTGTGCTACTACGAGTCCCTAGGTTTTGCTAATCATCAGCAATGCAAGTAACACTTTGATCATATCCCTTTATTACCCAGTTTTTATGCATTAGTTTCAATCCCCAAACATTGCATTGTTAGGATCTAAATAACATGTGGGTTTTGGGAAGTAGTTGATGAGGTAGAACCTATTGTCCTTTTATTATCAAACCTTTGGGAGTTACTTCTACGTTATGCTTAGGATTGCTATGCTATGCTCGTAGACGTGGATTGGGTGAGTGTATCCATGACAGATGTGAGAACTGTTAATTAATGGTTAACTTAAGGTGGCTACTTAAATACACATCTGGATGGATTAGTTGTGGGCACCTGGAGAATCCAGTGTTGTCCTAGGATATCCTGGATTACCCGTGTGATCATCCTATGGTTCGCCACCCAGGCTCAAAGGGATCATAAGACATTTTCATGCTAGAAACTTCCATGTGCAGCCACAAGCTAATATGGGCTCTAGCATAGTTGAGTAGGTTGCATGACCTCTTTCAGTGGTGGGCTAGTAGATGTAGGGGAAAGTAGGTGTAATTGTCCACCCAGAGTAAAGAGTTAATGTGTCTCGGTCATCCGTTTCTCAAACACCCTATAGTGCGAGAAATCCAATGGAGAAGATCGAGTCTTGTGGGGAAGTGCGCAAACCTCTGCAGAGTGTACAAATTAATCATGGTTAGCCGTGTCCCCGATTATGGACATATTGAGTATCTGGTTCTTGGATTATCATGTTGATCTCATCACATTAAATTAATTTGTTGGGTTTAATTGATGATGTTTAATTGGGATTGAGTTGGAGGAACCTTCTCTATGTTTAACAACCACCATGATAGTTAAATAAAATATATTCCTTTGATGCAGGGAAAATTTGGCTTTATGCAAAACTTTAACCATAGAGCTTTCCACCAGCCATATATGCATGTAGTGATAGCATTTATTCTGTTCATTACACTCTTGTGTTACTTTGCCAGCATATTCCATGTGCTAAGCAGTTTCGAGCTGCAACATATCATGCTGCAGACTTTACAGATGACGAGTAAGGTGCCATAGGTCGTTGTCGTTCACTCAGCTATGCCGTTGGAGTTGATGGACTCACTTTATCTTCCAAGTCTTCCACTGTTATCTTATTTAGATGGCTTTAAGCCATTTTAATGTAATAAGCTCTCTTTTGAGACATTCGATGTAATAAGTGTGTGATTGAAACTTTGTTATAAATCCTCGAGTACTGTGTGTGTCAGCATTACCAATCCAGGGATGACACTAATGCACAAAGACTAGACTGTTAGAGGTCTGGCCGCTACAAGATGGTATCAGAGCACACGCTGACTGTAGGACACAACCACTAAGTTAAACCATAGGTCACTCTCCTCTACTCATTTTTGACTCCTCACCCTTTTCCACTCTATAAGATGGCGGACTCAAGGAACAAGTTTACACAACCGGATGAAGATACACCTTTTGGATGACACCTGAAGGAAGCTACTAGGTACCTGAACATCGGAATACCAAGCTTCACCGGGACCTACATCGCCACTTTACCAGAAGAGGAGCGTTGGATGATTCGATTTCAAGTTCCAGGAAGGATGTTCATTCCAGTCACAGAGCCCATAGAGTTTTCCTTTGATGCACCAACCTGGAGTCTAGGAAAGAGCATGGCGGCCCACATCGCCATGGGACGCATTGGAGAAGTTTATCACAAGGATCTTAAGGACACTATCTACCAGATATGTGGGCGCCGAGATGAGCAATGGGAGATGATCAACACCAGGAGGGACATGTCCATTGCAGCTTTCATCCAGGAGTTAAACTAGCACATTCGTCGCCAGGAGAACCAGATGTGCGCAAGCATGATAGATCTGAAGAAGGCAATGACCAAGATTACGGATCTAGAAGAGGAACTCAAGTCTACACGTGATGGATACGAGGAGGAAATGACGATACTAGTGGAAAATAATGACAACCCAACAAGGAAGCTAGGAGTATTCTTGGGAGACCCCGCGCTAGGAGGAGAAGACGATGATTCCAAGGACATTCGTTCAGAGGACTACATCATCATCAACGACACCGATTCTGACCCCGATGATAGTGATGATGACTATGTTGATGAAGCTGGAGCAGATATCATGGATTCTTCCATCGATTAAAGCTTGTAGTCGACCACCATATCAGTAGTAGCATTCTTCCATGTATATAGTATAGTCCGAGCACTTTTGTAACGATAGTTAGACCGATTGTATGCCCTTGTTTGAATTGATTGAAGTGATATGATTGTGTTTGTCTCATGTGCATATGGGTAGTGTTTTCCCTTTAGACCTTATTCTATTCTGATTTCTCATCTTTTCTAAACCCATCAGATGCCTCCAAGACGTGACAACGGATTTGCCTTCCCACCGGAGCTCACTCAGTTGATCCAGCAGCAGAATACCTTGATGCAGCTACTAGTTTAGAATCAGAACCAAGGCAACAACAACAACAATAACAACCCACCACCACCACCACCACCTGTTGATCACTTAGCCCGTTTCCTAAGGCTGAATCCACCGGTGTTCTCTAGTAGCACTCAGCCGATTGTTGCAGATGATTGGCTCCGCAAGATTGGAAGGGAGCTGACCACTGCATGATGCACAAATGCGGAGAGAGTGCGTTTGCTGCACATCAGCTTGATGGACCCGCAACATCATGGTGGGAGAATTTCACAGCCACTTACCCCATTGACACTGTTACATGGGATCAGTTTCAACAGGCTTTCGGCACTACCCTTGTCTCAGCAGGAGCTATGAACATGAAGAAGCACGAGTTTCACAACTTGCGCCAAGGAGGGCACATAGTGAGACAGTATGTGGATGAGTTTAGTAAGTTAGCCCGTTATGCCCCTAATGACGTAGCAATAGATGCTGCTAAGCAAGAGAAGTTTTTGGAAGGACTGAACGATGAGCTGAGCATGCAGTTGATGGTGGCAACATTCAACAATTACCAGGAGTTGGTAGATAGAGCTCTTATGATTGAAGGGAAGCAGCAGCAGATAGATAGCTGCAAGAGGAAGTATGGACAAGGGAAGTACAATTTCGGAGCTCAGCAGAGACCCCGTTTTACCTCAAATTCGGGAGGACTGATATGTCTCCAACGTATCTATAATTTTTGATTGTTCCATGCTATTATATTACACCTTTTGGATGTTTATGGGCTTTATTTTACACATTATTATCATTTTTGGGACTAACCTACTAACCGGAGGCCCAGCCCATATTGCTATTTTTTGCCTATTTCAGTATTTCGAAGAAAAGGAATATCAAACGGAGTCCAAACGGAATGAAACCTTTGGGAGCGTGATTTTTGGAACGAACATGATCCAGAGGACTTGGAGTGCAAGTCAAGAAGTAGCCGAGGCGGCCACGAGAGGGTAGCCCCCCCCTACAGGGCGCTGATAACCCACAAGTATAGGGGATCGCAACAGTTTTCGAGGGTAGAGTATTCAACCCAAATTTGTTGATTCGACACAAGGGGAGCTAAAGAATATTCTCAAGTATTAGCAGCTGAGTGTCAATTCAACCACACCTGGAAACTTAGTATCTACAGCAAAGTGTTTAGTAGCAAAGTAATATGATAGTGGTGGTAACGGTAAGAAAAGTAAAGACAGCAAAAGTAATGTTTTTGGTATTTTGTAGTGATTGTAACAGTAACAACGGAAAAGTAAATAATCGAGAACTAGTATATGGAAAACTCGTAGGCACCGGATCAATGATGGATAATTATGCCGGATGTGGTTCATCACATAACAGTCATAACATAGGGTGACACAGAACTAGCTCCAGTTCATCAATGTAATGTAGGCATGTATTCCGAATATAGTCATACGTGCTTATGGAAAAGAACTTGCATGACATCTTTTGTCCTACCCTCCCGTGGCAGCGGGGTCCTATTGGAAACTAAGGGATATTAAGGCCTCCTTTTAATAGAGAACCGGAACAAAGCATTAGCACATAGTGAATACATGAATTCCTCAAACTATGGTCATCACCGGGAGTGGTTCCGATTATTGTCACTTCGGGGTTGCCGGATCATAACACATAGTAGGTGACTATATACTTGCAAGATAGGATCAAGAACTCACATATATTCATGAAAACATAATAGGTTTAGATCTGAAATCATGGCACTCGGGCCCTAGTGACAAGCATTAAGCATAGCAAAGTCATAGCAACATCAATCTCAGAACATAGTGGATACTAGGGATCAAAACACTAACAGAACTAACTCAATTACATGATAAATCTCATCCAACCCATCACCGTCCAGCAAGCCTACGATGGAATTACTCACGCACGGCGGTGAGCATCATGAAATTGGTGATGGAGGATGGTTGATGATGACGACGGCGACGAATTCCCCTCTCTGGAGCCCCGAACGGACTCCAGATCAGCCCTCCCGAGAGAGATTAGGGCTTGGCGGCGGCTCCGTATTGTAAAACGCGATGATTTCTTCTCTCTTGTTTTTTTCTCCCCGAAGGCCAATATATGGAGTTGGAGTTGGCGTTGGAGGGCCACCAGGGGGCCCACGAGGTAGGGGGGCGCGCCCCCCACCCTCGTGGACAGGGTGTGGGCCCCCTGGTCTTCATCTTTTGCGAGGATTTTTTATTAATTATCCTAAGATATTCCGTGGAGTTTCAGGTCGTTCTGAGAACTTTTATTTTCTGCACAAAAACAACATCATGGCAATTCTGCTGAAAACAACATCAGTCCGGGTTAGTTCCATTCAAATCATACAAGTTAGAGTCCAAAACAAGGGCAAAAGTGTTTGGAAAAGTAGATACGACGGAGACGTATCAGGCGCGCCCCCCTGTCTCGTGGGCCCCTCGGGCAGCCACCGACGTACTTCTTCCTCCTATATAAGCCTATGTACCCCAAAAACATCCAGGGAGCCACCGAAACACAATTTCCACCACCGTAACCTTCTGTATCCGGGAGATCCCATCTTGGAGCCTTCACCAGCGCTCCGCCGGAGGGGGAATCGACCATGGAGGGCTTCTACATCAACACCATAGCCCCTCCGATGAGTTGTGAGTAGTTTACCACAGACCTTCGGGTCCATAGTTATTAGCTAGATGGCTTCTTCTCTCTTTTGGATCTCAATACAATGTTCTCCCCCTCTCTTGTTGAGATCTATTCGATGTAATCTCTTTTTGCGGTGTGTTTGTCGAGATCCGATGAATTGTGGGTTCATGATCAAGTTTATCTATGAGAAATATTTGAATCTCTTCTGAATTCTTTTATGTATGGTTGAGTTATCTTTGCAAGTCTCTTTGAATTATCAGTTTGGTTTGGCCTAATAGATTGATCTTTCTTGCCATGGGAGAAGTGCTTAGCTTTGGGTTCAATCTTGTGGTGTCCTTACCCAGTGACAGAAAGGGTTGCAAGGCACGTATTGTATTGTTGCCATCGAGGATAAAAAAATGGGGTTTATATCATATTGCATGAGTTTATCCCTCTACATCAAGTCATCTTGCTTAAGGCGTTACTCTATTCTTATGAACTTAATACTCTAGATGCAGGCAGGAGCTGGTCGATGTGTGGAGTAATAGTAGTAGATGCAGGCAGGAGTCGGTCTACTTGTTGCGGACGTGATGCCTATATACATGATCATGCCTAGATAATCTCATAACTATTCACTTTTCTATCAATTGCTCAACAGTAATTTGTTCACCCACCGTAATACTTACGCTATCTCGAGAGAAGCCTCTAGTGAAACCTATGGCCCCCGGGTCTATCCTTTATCATATTTGCTTTCAATCTACTTTTATTTGCATCTTTACTTTTTGCATCTATCTTATAAAATACCAAAAATATATTTATCTTATCTTACCATCTCTATTAGATCTCACTTTCGCAAGTGGCCGTGAAGGGATTGACAACCCTTTATTGGGTTGGTTGTGAGTTCTTTGTTTGTTTGTGTAGGTGCGTGGGACTTTTGAGGAGCCTCCTACTGGATTGATACCTTGGTTCTCAAAAACTGAGGGAAATACTTACGCTACTATTGCTGCATCACCCTTTCCTCTTCAAGGAAAACCAACGCAAGCTCAAGACATAGCAAGAAGGATTTCTGGCGCCGTTGCCGGGGAGGTCTTAGCTCAAGTCAAGACATACCAACTACCCATCACAAACCCATTTTCCTCACATTTACATTATTTTCCATTTGCCTCTCATTTTCCTCACCCCCACTTCACCCATGCCGTTTTATTCGTCCTCTCTTTCCCAATCTCCTCCTCTCTCTTTTGCTTGCCTTTTTCTATTCGCTTGTGTGTTGGATTACTTGTTGCCATGGCGCAAGATAATACCAAATTGTGTGATTTCTTGAATACCAATAATAATGATTTCCTTAGTACTCCGATTGCTCATCTTAATGATGTTGAGTCTTGCGAAATCAATACTGCTTTGCTGAATCTTGTTATGAAAGATCAATTCGTCGGCCTTCCTAGTGAAGGTGCCGCTACTCATCTAAACAACTTTTTTGATTTGTGTGATATGCAAAAGAAGAAAGATACGGATAACGACATTGTTAAGTTGAAGTTATTTCCGTTTTCACTTAGAGATCGCGCTAAAGTTTGGTTTTTGTCTTTGCCTAAAAATAGTATTGATTCTTGGAACAAGTGCAAAGATGCTTTTATCTCTAAGTATTTTCCTCCCGCTAAGATTATCACTCTTAGGAACGATATTATGAATTTTAAACAACTTGATCATGAGCATGTTGCCCAATCTTGGGAAAGAATGAAATTGGTGATTCGCAATTGCCCTACTCATGGTTTGAATTTATGGATGATCATACAAAAAATTTATGCTGGTTTGAACTTTGCTTCTAGAAATCTCTTAGATTCGGCCACGGGAGGCACGTTTATGGAAATCACGTTAGGATATGCTACAAAACTTCTTGGTAATATTATGGCAAATTATTCTCAATGGCACACCAAAAGATCTTCTAGTAAAAAAGTGCATGCTATAGAAGAAATCAATGTTTTGAGTGGAAAGATGGATGAACTTATGAAATTGTTTGCTACTAAAAATAATCCTCTTGATCCCAATGGTATGCCTTTGTCTACTTTGATTGAGAGTAATAATGAATCTATGGATGTGAATTTTGTTGGTAGAAATAGTTTTGGAAAAAATGCTTATAGAGGAAATTTTAATTCTAGACCGTTCCCTAGTAATTCCTCTAATAATTATGGAAATTCCTACAGTAATTCTTATGGTAATTTTAATAAGATGCCCTATGATTTTGAGAATAGTGTGAAAGAATTTATGATCTCTCAAAAGAATTGTAATGCTTTGCTTGAAGAAAAATTGCTCAAAGTTGATGATTTGGCTAGAAACGTTGATTGACTTTTGCTTGATGTTGATTCTCTTAAACTTAGATCTTCTTCCCCTAAGCATGATATCAATGAGTCTCTCAAAGTAATGAGAATTTCCATTGATGAGTGCAAGGAAAGAACCGCTAGATTGCGTGCTAAGAAAAATAGCTTTATAAAGGCGTGTTCTTCTAGTTTCCATGAAAATAATGATGAAGATCTTAAAGTTATTGATGCGTCTCCTATTAGATCTTTTTTTGCAATATGAATCTTGATAATAATGGGACTGAAGATGAGTCAACTTTACCTAGAAGGCGTCCCAAGAATTCAGAGTTTTAGATCTTGATGCTAAACTTGGTAAAAGTGGGATTGGAGAGGTCATGACTTTAAATAGTATTGAACCCACTATCTCGGATTTCAAGGAATTTGATTATGATAATTGTTCTTTAGAAGGTTGTATTTCCTTGTTGCAATCCGTTGTTAATTCTCCTCATGCTTATAGTCAAAATAAAGCTTTTACCAAACATATAGTTGGTGCCTTGATGCAATCTTATGATGAAAAACTTAATTTGGAAGTTTCTATACCTAGAAAACTTAATGATGAGTGGGAACCTACTATAAAGATTAGAATTAAAGATCATGAGTGTTTTGCTTTGTGTGATTTGGGTGCTAGTGTTTCCACGATTCCGAAAACATTATGTGATATTCTAGGTTTCCATGATCTTGATGATTGCTCTTTAAATTTGCACCTTGCAGATTCCACCATTAAAAAGCCAATGGGAAGGGTCAATGATGTTCTCATTGTTGCAAATAGAAATTTGGTGCTCGTAGATTTTATCGTTCTTGATATAGATTGCAATCTTTCTTGCCCTATTATTCTTGGTAGACCTTTCTTTAGAATGATTGGTAAGATTATTGATATGAATGAAGGGAATATTAGATTCCAATTTCCATTAAAGAAAGGCATGGAGCACTTTCCAAGAAAGAAATTTAAATTACCTTATGAATCTATCATGCGAGCTACTTATGAATTGAGTGCCAAAGATGGCACTACTTAGATATATCTTTGCTTTTATGCCTAGCTAGGGGCGTTAAACGATAGCGCTAGTTGGGAGGCAACCCAATTTTCTTTGTGTTTTTTGTTTTTGTTCCGGTTTAGTAATAAATATTGCATCTACCTTCTGTTTAGATGTGTTTTTATCTTTTAATTAGTGTTTGTACCAAGTAGAACCTATAGGATAACCTATGATGATAGTTGATTTGATTCTGCTGAAAAACAGAAACTTTGCGCACACAAATTTAATTTTGTTAAATCACAGAAACATGCTTTTGCGTTTATTATTTTTGATGCTGATCAACAAACAAATTTTCCAGGACTTACTATTTTGGTAGGATTTTTATAGTTCTAGAAGTTTGCGTTAGTTACAGATTGCTACAGACTGTTCTGTTTTTGACAGATTCTGTTTTTCGTGTGTTGTTTGCTTATTTTGATGCATCTATGGCTAGCAAAATAGTTTATAAACCATAGAGAAGTTGGAATACAGTAGGTTTAACACCAAAATAAATAAATAATGAGTTCATTACAGTACCTTATGTGGTGGTTTTGTTTTCTTTCACTAACGGAGCTTATAAGATTTCCTGTTGAGTTTTGTGTTGTGAAGTTTTCAAGTTTTGGGTAAAGCTTTTATGGACTATGGAATAAGGAGTGGCAAGAGACTAAGCTTGGAGATGCCCATGGCACCCCAAGATATTCAAGAATAGCCAAAATCCTAAGCTTGGGGATGCCCCGGGAAGGCATCCCCTCTTTAGTCTTCTTTCATTGGTAACTTTACTTGGAGCTATATTTTTATTCGCCACATGATACGTGTTTTGCTTGGAGCGTCGTGTATTATATTAGTCTTTGATTTTTAGTTTACCACAATCATCCTTGCTGTACACATCTTTTGGGAGAAGCCTACTTGATTAGAATTTTCTAGAATACTCTATGTGCTTCACTTATATCTTTTGAGCTTGATAGTTTTTGCTCTAGTGCTTCACTTATATTTTTTAGAGCACGGTGGTAACTTAATTTTGAAGAAATTGCTAGTCTCTCATGCTTCACTTATATTATTTTGAGAGTCTTTTAGAACAGCATGGTATTTGCTTTGGTTACAAATTTGGTCCTAGAATGATGAGCATCCAAGTTGGGTATAATGAAAACTATCATAGGAAGTGAATTGGATGCTATGATCAATTTGTTGCTTGATAATTGTTTTGAGATATAAAGGTAGTAATGTTAGGGTCATGCTAGTGGATAATTATGAAATTGAGAAATACTTTTGTTGAAGTTGGCAAGTCCCGTAGCATGCACGTATGGTAAAAGTTGTGTGACAAATTTGTTGCATCAGGTGCTCTTTTGATTGTCTTCCTTATGAGTGGCAGTCGGGGACGAGCGATGGTCTTTTCCTACCAATCTATCCCTCTTGGGGCATGCGTAGTAGTACTTTGCTTCGAGGGCTAAGTAGACTTTTGCAATAAGTATATGAGTTCTTTATGACTAATGTGAGTACATGGATATACGCACACTCATCCTTCCACTTTGCTAGCCTCTCTTATTATCGTGGAACTTTCGCCAGTATTGAACCCATTATTTACCTTCCTCAAAACAGCCACCATACCTACCTATTATGGCATTTCCATAGCCATTCCAAGATATATTGCCATGCAAATTTCCACCGTTCCGTTTATTATGACACGTTTCAACATTGTCATATTGCTCTTTGCATGATCATGTAGTTGACATCGTATTTGTGGCAAGGCCACCTTCATAATTTTCATACATGTCGCTCTTGATTCATTGCATATCCTGGTACACCGCCGAAGGCATTCATATAGAGTCATATCTTGTTCTAGCTTTGAGTTGTAATTCTTGAGTTGTAAATCCATAAAAGTGTGATGATCTTCATTATTAGAGCATTGTCTCAGTGAGGAAAGAATGATGAAGACTATGATTCCCCCACAAGTCGGGATGAGACTTCGGACTTTACAAAAAGAAAAATAAAAAGGAGAGAAGAAAAAAAAGGCCAAAAAGAATAAAAAAAGAAAGGCCAAAGAAAAAAGAAAATAAAAGAAAAAAATAAAAAAAAATGAGAGAAAAAGAGAGAAGGGACAATGCTACTATCTCTTTTTCCATACTTGTGCTTCAAAGTAGCACCACGATCTTCATGATAGAGAGTCTCCTATGTTGTCACTTTCATATACTGAGTGGGAATTTTTCATTATAGAACTTGGCTTGTATATTCCAATGATGGGCTTCCTCAAAATGCCCTAGGTCTTCGTGAGCAAGCGAGTTGGATGCACACCCACTTAGTTTCTTTTGTCGAGCTTTCATATATTTATAGCTCTAATGCATCCGTTGCATGGCAATCCCTACTCACTCACATTGATATCTATTGATGGGCATCTCCATAGCCCGTTGATACGCCTAGTTGATGTGAGACTATCTTCTCCCTCCTTTTGTCCTCACAACCACTATCTTTTACCACCTTACTGCTATGTCCCTGGCTTACGCTCATGTATTGCATAAGAGTTGAAAAAAGCTGAAGCGCGTTAAAAAGTATGAAACAATTGCCCGGCTCATCATCGGGGTTGTGCATGATGGGAGTATTTTGTGTAATGAAAATGAAGCATGGCCTAACTATATGATTTTGTAGGAATAAGCTTTCTTTGGCTATGCTATTTTGACAGGACATGATTATTTGTTAGTATGCTTTGATGCATTATTATTTTTATGTTTTATAAGCTTTAATCTTGAATCATTTGGATCTGAACATTCAGGCCACAATAAAGAAAATTGCATTGAGAAATATGCTAGGTAGCATTCCACATCAAAAATTCTGTTTTTATCATTTACCTACTCGAGGACGAGTAGGAATTAAGCTTGGGGATGCTTGATACGTCTCTAACGTATCTATAATTTTTGATTGTTCCATGCTATTATGAAAGCACAAGTGCTCCCTGGGTGGTTTTGGTAATTAATGTCAACATATCTCTTGTTGGACTAACACTATTATCTAGTATGTTTCAGATAAGTTCAACAATGGAGTGGCATGGACTAAAGGATGTGGAACCCCTTCAAGATGCTAAGGACAAAGGATTGGCTCAAGCTTCAAGCTCAAGACTCTTCATTTTATATTTTAGTGATCCAAGATCACATTGAGTCTATAGGAAAAGCCAATACTATCAAGAAGGGATGAGGTGTTGCTTAATGAGTTTCTTGCTCCATAGTGCTTAGTGATATGCTCCAAAACCCTCAACTACTTTCCCACATCCACATATGACCTAAACCTAAAGTCAAACTCGGCCCCACTGATTCTTTCTATCCGGCGCCACCGAGTTCAGATGTCATAGCCACTGCCACAAACCCTAGGAAAATCGGTCTCACCGATAGGGATCTCGGTCTCATCGAGATGGGATTGTGATCTCTCTGTGTATGTCCATTATCAAAATCGGTCTTACCGAGTTTGAGCAATCGGTACTACCGATATTACAATGCAAACTCTCTAATTAACTTATTACCCAAATTGTTCCCATCGAGTTTGAGTAATCGGTCCCACCGAGTTTGCCTGACCAACTCTCTGGTTAGCTTATTACCAAAATCGGTCTCACCGAGTTTGTGTAATCGGTCTCACCGAGATTACGTTATGCCCTAACCCTAACCATATCGGTCGTACCGAGTTGCATTTTGGTCCCACCGAAAACCCTAACGGTCACATTGTTTACTAAATCGGTCCGACCGAGTTTGTTGATTCGGTCCCACCAAGATTGGTAAATTGTGTGTAACGGTTAGATTTTGTGTGGAGGATATATATACCCCTCCACCTCCTCTTCATTCGTGGAGAGAGCCATCAGAACAAACCTACACTTCCAACTTACCATTTCTGAGAGAGAACTACCTACTCATGTGTTGAGGCCAAGATATTCCATTCCTACCATATGAATCTTGATCTCTAGCCTTCCCCAAGTTGCTTTCCACTCAAATCTTCTTTCCACCAGATCCAAATCCTGTGAGAGAGAGTTGAGTGTTTGGGAGACTATCATTTGAAGCACAAGAGCAAGGAGTTCATCATCAACACACCATTTGTTACTTCTTGGAGAATGGTGTCTGCTAGATTGGCTAGGTGTCACTTGGGAGCCTCCGACAAGATTGTGGAGTTGAACCAAGGAGTTTGTAAGGGCAAGGAGATCGCCTACTTCGTGAAGATCTACCGCTAGTGAGGCAAGTCCTTCGTGGGCAACGGCCATGGTGGGATAGACAAGGTTGCTTCTTCGTGGACCCTTCGTGGGTGGAGCCCTTCGTGGACTCGCGCAACCGTTACCCTTCATGGGTTGAAGTATCCATCAACGTGGATGTACGATAGCACCACCTATCGGAACCACGGCTCAAAAATCACCGTGTCTCCAAATTGCGTTTGAAATCTCCAAACCCTTCCCTTTATATTCTTGCAAGTTGCATGCTTTAATTTCCGCTACTCATATACTCTTTGCATACTTGCTTTAATTGTGTGAAGATTGCTTGACTTGTGCTAAGATTGCTAAAATCTGCCAAAAACTAAAATTGGGAAAAGGCTTAATTTTTAATTGGTCAAGTAGTCTAATCACCCCCCTCTAGACTTACTTACACTTCTTCTCAAGGTCCTACAAGTGTTATCAGAGCTTTGGTCTCCATTGCTTTGGTTTAATCACCATTGGAGGAAGATGGATGAGTCTACTTTGGGGAGTCTTAGACATAGAGTGCCTATACTTTATGGAGAGTATTTTCATGAGTGGAAAAATGAGATGCTTGTAATTTTCAATCAATATCATTTAAACAAGTACATTGCTAGTCCTTGTGCACCTTATGTTGATCCTATGCATCCCACCCTTGATGAGTCGATTGACATGATTAGAAATGTTAGAACTGTTAATCTTATCACTAGAGGCTTGCCTAGAAACTTGGTTGGAAAACTGCCTACTCTTGAGTGTGCCTACACTATATGGAAATTTCTCGAGGAACGATTTCCTAATTATTCCTTGAAAAATTTGGATGAAATTCTTCATAAGTATATTTCCTTGACTAAGATGAATTCCTATGATCCTATGTTTGGTAATGTTCTATTTGAACTTACAAATCTTATGCGTGCCAAAGGAAATGTTGGAATTATTAGCGATATTATTTCCGAAGCTACTAGAATTCATAGAGGAGATTATTGTCAAACTCATACTAATGAATCACTCTCACTAGGAATTAATCCACCACATGACGATGTTGAACATGGATACTATGATGATGATGATGATGATGATGATGACTTTTATATTGATGATGCAATGAGACACTTTGGTCTTATGGCAAACCTTCGGGGATATATGGCAGGAGGAAAGGAATGGGTTCTTGACAGTGGATGTACCGATCACGTGACCGGAAATAAAGACATGTTTCGTGAGCTTGCTGAAAATGATAGTCCTCGAAAGTATATCACTTTCGGTGACAACTCAAAGGGTAAGGTGGTTGGCCTTGGTAAGGTGGCCATCTCACATGATAGCTCAATTCAGAATTTTATGCTCGTTGAATCTCTTGGCTACAACTTACTTTCAGTATCTAGACTTGCCGATTTTGGTTTCAATGTCCTATTTATTGAAGTAGATTGCCAAGTGTTTCGTCGAGACAATCATAAAATGGTCTTTACCGGTATACGTAGAGGTGATCTTTACATTGTTGATTTCACTAAAAAGGCTCAACCTAGAACTTGCTTCATTGCTAAATCCTCTAAAGGTTGGTTATGGCATAGACTGTTAAGTCACGTTGGCATGAGAAACCTTGACAAGCTTATTAAAGGGAATCATATCCTTGGTGTTAATGATGTCATATTTGATAAGGATAGACTTTGCAGTGCTTGTCAAGCAGGTAAACAGGTTGGAGGAAGGCATCTAGTGAAGAACATCATGACCACAAGGAGGACACTTGAGCTACTTCACATGGATCATTTTGGTCCCAACGTTACAAAAGTCTCGGTGGAAATTCTTTTGGTCTAGTTATAGTTGATGATTTTTCAAGATTTACGTGGGTGTTCTTTCTCGATGACAAATCGCAGGTCCAAAAGATCTTCAAAAACTTCGCCAGGAAGGCTCAAAATCAGTTTGAAGTGAAGATCAAGAAGGTTCGCAGCGACAACGGAACGGAGTTCAAGAACGCAAATGTGGACACCTTTCTTGACGAAGAAGGGATTTCACATGAGTTCTCGGCTACGTACACACCTCAACAAAATGGAGTTGTTGAGAGGAAGAACCGGACGCTCATCGAAATGGCAAGAACGATGCTTGATGAGTACAAGACGCCGAAGCACTTTTGGGCAGAAGCGGTTGAGACAGCTTGTCATGCAACAAATCACTTGTATCTTCACAAGCTACCCGGCAAGACGGCATACGAGCTCCTCACCGGTAACAAACCCCAAGTTGGATACTTTCGAGTATTTGGCTCAAAGTGCTACATTCTTGATAAGCATCATTGTTCTAAATTTGCTCCTAAGTCTCATGAAGGTTTCCTACTTGGTTATGGCTCAAACTCTCACACTTACTGTGTCTACAACAATTTCACCCGAAAGGTTGAAGAGACGGTAGATGTGAAGTTTGATGAATCTAACGGCTCGCAAGTAGAGCAATTGCCAATTGATGTAGGAGACAAAGACCCCTCGGAAGCAATCCAAGACTTATCTATTGGCAAGGTTCGTCCAACGGAGGTGAAGGAGAGTACCTCGTCCGTCCAAGTGGAAGCTTCTACTTCATGACAAGGTGAACCAAGAGTTGATACGGAAGCATCCACAAGAGGGACACACCAAGATGAAGAAAACGAGGAAGTACATCAAGAATGTCAACAACCTCCTTCTCCACCACGACAAGAGAACGACAACGCCAATAATGAAGAAGACCAAGAAGAAGGAGAAAAACAAGATGAAGAAGATGTTCAACCAAGACCCAAGCAAAAGCTTTCACGAGTTCGAGCAATAATTTCTAAAGACCATCCCATCGAGCAAATCTACAATGATATTCAAACCGGGAGAATCACTCGCTCTAAAACTCGTTTAGCTAACTTTTGTGAAAACTATTCATTCATCTCTAGCATTGAACCTATGAAGGTCGAAGAAGCATTGGGAGATCTGGATTGGATAAATGCTATGCATGAAGAGCTACACAACTTTGAGAGAAATCAAGTTTGGACATTGGTTGAGAAGCCCGACAACAACCACAACATCATCGGTACCAAATGGGTGTTTCGCAACAAGCAAGATGAAGATGGACAAGTAGTTCACGACAAAGCACGTCTCTTCGCCCAAGGCTACACACAAGTCAAAGGTATGGACTATGGTGAGACTTATGCTTCCGTTGCTCGACTTGAGTCCATTCGCATCTTACTTGCCTATGCTAATCACCATGATATCACCTTGTACCAAATGGACATTAAAAGTGCTTTTCTAAATGGTGAAATAGAGGAGGAAGTTTATGTTAAACAACCTCTCGGCTTTATCAATCCTAAGAAACCCAATCATGTCTATAAACTTCGCAAAGCTCTTTATGGTCTTAAACAAGCTCCTAGAGCTTGGTATAAATGCTTAACTAAGTTCCTTATTCAAAAAGGCTTTGAAATTGGAAAAATTGATTCTACACTTTTCACTAAAAGCGTTAATGGAGAATTATTTGTATGCCAAATTTATGTTGATGATATTATATTTGGATCAACTAACCCTCATTTTAGTGAGAAGTTTGGAAAGCTAATGTCGGAGAAGTTTGATATGTCAATGATGTGTGAACTCAAATTCTTTCTTGGGTTGCAAATCAAGCAAACTAAGGAAGGTACTTTTGTCTCTGAAAGGAAGCACACTAAGGACTTATTCAAGAAGTTCAATATGCAAGAATGCAAAGGTATGTCTACACCCATGCCTACTAGTGGACATCTTGATTTGACCAAAGATGGTGAACCGGTTGATAAAAAGGTTTATCGCTCTATGATTGGTTTATTGTTATATCTATGTGCTTCACGTCCCGATATTATGCTAAGTGTGTGCATGTGTGCAAGATATCAAGCTGCACCTAAAGAATGTCATCTTAAGGCTTTGAAAAGGATAGTGAGATACTTAATTCACACACCAAATTTTGGCATTTGGTATCCTAAGAGGGCCTCTTTTGATCTTGTTGGCTACTCCGACTCGGACTATGCCGGAGACAAGGTTGATAGAAAGTACACTTTGGGTACTTGTCAATTTCTTGGTAGATCTCTTGTGTCTTGGTCTCCCAAGAAACAAAACTCGGTATCCTTATCCACCGCCGAAGAGTACATTGC
This sequence comes from Triticum aestivum, assembly GCF_018294505.1. NCBI lineage: Eukaryota > Viridiplantae > Streptophyta > Magnoliopsida > Poales > Poaceae > Triticum > Triticum aestivum. The sequence continues at coordinate 105,945,875 of NC_057795.1, forward strand.
CGCTGGTTCATGTTGTGCTCAATTACTTTGGATGACCCAAACTCTTAAAGATTATGGGATATATGTGAAACATGTTCCATTGCTTTGTGACAATAAAAGTGCTATCAAAATTGATCATAATCCCGTGCAACATTCTCGAACTAAGCATATTGAAGTTTGTCATCATTTCATTCGAGATCATGTTGCTAAGGGTGACATTGATCTTAAGCATGTTCGCACCGAAAAGCAATTAGCAGATATTTTCACCAAACCTCTTGATGAGAAAGTATTTTGCAGGTTAAGAGGAGAATTGAACATCATTGATGCTTCAAACTTGGAGTAGAAACTCCATTGGATACATGCAAGACATGAGCTTATGACTAATCCTTGATATTTCTCTTATGATGATAATCTTATGTCTTGGACATATTTGCATCTTGCATGTTATCTAACCCATGTAGGTACTTGGTTGAATCAAATTCCATGAGATTGTAACCTACTCACATCTTGAGCAATCTATACATCACCAAGTCTCTACACTATGGTGGTTGAAGACAAGGAAGCACGGAACCATTCGAACATATCCTTTGACAAATTCCATGTTGAAATTCATAATTGTTATTTTGGATACACAAGTGTTCTTCCTTGCAAGAACTAACCCATGTAGGAAGATGAACTCAAATTTCAAGTGGTGCTCCCAACTCTTGATGAACTACATCAACCTTGAGCAACCCACACAAGTTCAACTACATGACCAACACCACCACCCAAGGTATGTTATTCCATCTTAGAGAAGCTTTACTCCAAGACATGAGTTAAAGCAACTCGACAAGATGTGAATACATCAAGATGCTTAAACGAAAAATGGAAACCCCATTTTTAAGCTTAAACGATGAGCATGACCTATGATCAAGTGATCTCACTTGACTCCTAAGTCAATATACTCTAACATAGGTGACTTTGTTGCCGACCATCTCTAGATGAAGTTCTCTTGTGTTCTTTTCTGTGCTTTTGCATTTGTCTCATGCATGTTCGTTTCCCCTTTCAAAAAAAACTTCATCTAGATTTTCTTCTTTTTTGTTTGCTCTACATTTCCAGCACCCAATTCATTGCATATCTTTCAGTTAATTCCTTGCAAATCATTGTGAGATCTTACTAGTCTAGTGAGCTGAGGTGATAAGTGTTTTCTCTGCGGTGAACTCGGTCACACCAATTTGTTGGTTTCGGTCCAACCAAATCCTTTCGGTGCAACCGAAGCATACCACTCGGTGCCACCGACTTCACAACAGGAAAAACATTTTGCCACTTATTTATCTTTACTTATGATCCAGCTCCACTCAATGAATCTTGTCCTCTACAAGCATCACACTTTTATAAATGCTTTGTGCTGTGACTCAAGGACCAAACCCATTCACGACAAATTCCAGAAGCCCTTCTTGGAAATTGATGTCAAAGGGGGAGAGAGAGATCACATCAAAGCTTATCACTTCCAAAGGGAGAGAGAGAGAATCACTTCCACGGGGGGAGAGAGAGACCTCCAGGGAGAGAGAATACTCAAGAAAAGAGTAATCCTCAAGGATCCCAGATGCTTTGTGTTCAAGAGGAGAGATGTCACATGTCTACTTGAGGGGAAAGACATGTTCATATGTGCTTATTTGCATTAGCTCTGTTCATTTGTTCCTTTCAGCTCTGATTTTCTGTTCCCTATCTTCTCCCAGTATCCCATGCTAGATTCAGGGGGAGCAAGACATCTAAGGGAAGGAAATCATTTAAATTCATTGCATATCTTTACCTTTGGGGACATGTCTATGATACATATGGTACTTAGTACTCACTCTCTACATGTCATCCCAGTCTTGGTATTCTTGTGGTTTCTTCTGTTTGCTCTGGCTAGTAGGTGTATCTGTGTTATCTAACCTTGTTTACGCAGGTTCATTCCATCCTAAGCCAACTCAAGACCACAAGGTAAGTATATGCATCACAATCATGTGTATGAGGAATTCTTGCTGTTGTACATACTGTTTGCAAGAAGGACTCATGAGCATGAAGGTATTTATTTCAATATTCTTTGCTCTGATGCATATGGCCAAGATACATGTAACACATTGCTTACTCTGTCATGTTCATGCACTCACATGCTTCTATATTCCATATTCACATGATTGCATACATGTAGGGGGAGCCTATGCTTGTTACATGTCTTTCCAAAGCTTTACTTTCTATTCTCTATATATGTATCTAAAGCTTTGATGTATGTTGTCATCAATTACCAAAAAGGGGGAGATTGAAAGCACAAGTGCTCCCTGGGTGGTTTTGGTAATTAATGTCAACATGTCTCTTGTTGGACTAACACTTTTATCTAGTATGTTTCAGATAAGTTCAACAATGGAGTGGCATGGACTAAAGGATGTGGAACCCCTTCAAGATGCTAAGGACAAAGGATTGGCTCAAGCTTCAAGCTCAAGACTCTTCATTTTATATTTTAGTGATCCAAGATCACATTGAGTCTATAGGAAATGCCAATACTATCAAGAAGGGATGAGGTGCTGCTTAATGAGTTTCTTGCTCCACAGTGCTTAGTGATATGCTCCAAAACCCTCAACTACTTTCCCACATCCACATATGACCTAAACCTGAAGTCAAACTCGGCCCCACCGATTCTTTCTATCCGGCGCCACCGAGTTCAGATGTCATAGCCACTGCCACAAACCCTAGGAAAATCGGTCTCACCGATAGGGATCTCGGTCTCACCGAGATGGGATTGTAATCTCTCTGTATATGTCCATTATCAAAATTGGTCTTACCGAGTTTGAGCAATCAGTACTACCGAGATTACAATGCAAACTCTCTGGTTAACTTATTACCCAAATCAGTCCCACCGAGTTTGAGTAATCGGTCCCACCGAGTTTGCCTGACCAACTCTCTGGTTAGCTTATTACCAAAATCGGTCTCACCGAGTTTGTGTAATCGGTCTCACCAAGATTACGTTATGCCCTAACCCTAACCATATCGGTCCTACCGAGTTGCATTTTGGTCCCACCGAAAACCTTAACGGTCACATTGTTTACTAAATCGGTCCGACTGAGTTTGTTGATTCGGTCCCACCGAGAATGGTAAATTGTGTGTAACGGTTAGATTTTGTGTGGAGGCTATATATACCCCTCCACCTCCTCTTCATTCGTGGAGAGAGCCATCAGAACAAACCTACACTTCCAACTTACCATTTCTGAGAGAGAACTACCTACTCATGTGTTGAGGCCAAGATATTCCATTCCTACCATATGAATCTTGATCTCTAGCCTTCCCCAAGTTGCTTTCCACTCAAATCTTCTTTCCACCAGATCAAATCCTGTGAGAGAGAGTTGACTGTTGGGGAGACTATCATTTGAAGCACAAGAGCAAGGAGTTCATCATCAACACACCATTTGTTACTTCTTGGAGAGTGGTGTCTCCTAGATTGGCTAGGTGTCACTTGGGAGACTCCGACAAGATTGTGGAGTTGAACCAAGGAGTTTGTAAGGGCAAGGAGATCGCCTACTTCCTGAAGATCTACCGCTAGTGAGGCAAGTCCTTCGTGGGCGACGGCCATGGTGGGATAGACAAGGTTGCTTCTTCGTGGACCCTTCGTGGGTGGAGCCCTCCATGGAATCGCTCAACCATTACCCTTCGTGGTTTGAAGTTTCCATCAACGTGGATGTACGATAGCACCACCTATCGGAACCACGGCTCAAAAATCACCGTGTCTCCAAATTGCGTTTGAAATCTCCAAACCCTTCCCTTTACATTCTTGCAAGTTGCATGCTTTAATTTCCGCTGCTCATATACTCTTTGCATGCTTGCTTGAATTGTGTGAAGATTGCTTGACTTGTGCTAAGATTGCTAAAATCTGCCAAAAACTAAAATTGGGAAAAGGCTTAATTTTTAATTGGTCAAGTAGTCTAATCACCCCCCTATAGACTTACTTACACTTCTTCTCAAGGTCCTACATATTATATTACCCCTTTTGGATGTTTATGGGCTTTATTTTACACATTATTATCATTTTTGGGACTAACCTACTACCGGAGGCCCAGCCCGTATTGCTGTTTTTTTGCCTATTTCAGTATTTCGAAGAAAAGGAATATCAAATGAAGTCCAAACGGAATGAAACCTTCAGGAGCGTGATTTTTGGAACGAACATGATCCAGAGGATTTGGAGTGCAAGTCAAGAAGCAGTTGAGGAGGCCATGAGAGGTTAGGGCGCGCCTCCCTACAGGGCGTGCCCCCTGTCTCGTGGGCCCCTCGGGAGGCCACCGACGTACTTCTTCCTCCTATATAAGCCTACATACCCCGAAAACATCGAGGGAGCCACTGAAACACAATTTCCACCACCGTAACCTTCTGTATCCGGGAGATCCCATCTTGGAGCCTTCATCGACGCTCCGCCAGAGGGGGAATCGACCATGGTGGGCTTCTACATCAACACCATAGCCCCTCCGATGAGTTGTGAGTAGTTTACCACAGACCTTCGGGGCCATAGTTATTAGCTAGATGGCTTCTTCTCTCTTTTTGGATCACAGTACAATGTTCTCCCCCTCTCTTGTGGAGATCTATTCGATGTAATCTCTTTTTGCGGTGTGTTTGTCGAGATCCGATGAATTGTGGGTTTATGATCAAGTTTATCTATGAGAAATATTTGAATCTCCTCTGAATTCTTTTATGTATGATTGAGTTATCTTTGCAAGTCTCTTCGAATTATCAGTTTGGTTTGGCCTACTAGATTGATCTTTCTCGCCATGGGAGAAGTGCTTAGCTTTGGGTTCAATCTTGCGGTGTCCTTACCCAGTGACAGAAAGGGTTGCAAGTCACGTATTGTATTGTATTGTATTGTATTGTTGCCATCGAAGATAAAAAGATGGGGTTTATATCATATTGCATGAGTTTATCCCTCTACATCATGTCATCTTTCTTAAGGCGTTACTCTGTTCTTATGAACTTAATACTCTAGATGCAGGCAGGAGTCGGTAGATGTGTGGAGTAATAGTAGTAGATGCAGGCAGGAGTCGGTCTACTTGTTGCGGACGTGATGCCTATATACATGATCATGCCTAGATAATCTCATAACTATTCGCTTTTCTAGCAATTGCTCCACAGTAATTTGTTCACCCACCGTAATACTTATGCTATCTCGAGAGAAGCCTCTAGTGAAACCTATGGCCCCCGGGTCTATCCTTTATCATATTTTCTTTCAATCTACTTTTATTTGCATCTTTACTTTTTGCATCTATCTTATAAAATACCAAAAATATATTTATCTTATCTTACCATCTCTATTAGATCTCACTTTCGCAAGTGGCCGTGAAGGGATTGACAACCCCTTTATTGCGTTGGTTGCGAGTTCTTTGTTTGTTTGTGTAGGTGCGTGGGACTTTTGAGGAGCCTCCTACTGGATTGATACCTTGGTTCTCAAAAACTGAGGGAAATACTTACGCTACTATTGTTGCATCACCCTTTCCTCTTCAAGGAAAACCAACGCAAGCTCAAGATGTAGCAAGGACACATTCACCATAACCATGGAGGCCATAATTCCACTGGAGGGAGTCCGCATAACCATAGTGGCCCCAAGAATGGGAATGGGAATGGAGGAAGCAACGGCTAGAACTGTTCCAACCCAGCAATGCCCGCCAAGAAGGATCTAAGTCACATTACTTGTTTCAAGTGCGAGAAGAATGGACATTATGCCACCGAGTGTTCTGAAGCAAAAAATGGAAATGGAAATGGAAGCTCTGGGAAGAAGCCCGACCCTTTCAACAGGGGACAAGTGTACCACATTAGTGTGGAGGATGTTGAAGAGCAGCCAGATGCAGTTATAGGTAAGTTTTTGGTTAAGTCATTTACTGCAATCGCATCGCATTCATACATATCAAGGGGATTTGTGGATAAGTATAAGTTGCCCACCAAAGTTCTTAGGACACCTATATTAGTAAGCTCGCCAGGAGTGGAGCATATGGCAAGTCAAGGATGTTTTTAGATGCCATTGACCATCGGTAGGCATGTTTTCCCCTCGGAACTGATAATTCTGGAGTCACAAGGGTTGGATGTGATTTTGGGTATGGATGGCTATCGACGTATGGAGGAAACATTGATTGCACTAGTAAGTCAATTATGCTCACCACCCCAGAAGGAAGCAGGATCAAGTATGTATCCTGGCATGTGCCGAAGAGGACTCAAGTGAATGCCTTATCAGGAGTTGTACAGGAGGAAGTACCAGTGGTGAAGGATTTCCCTGATGTATTTCCAGAGGAGTTGCCAGGCATGCCACTGGATAGAGACATTGAGTTTTTGATTGAGCTTTTGCCAGGCACCGGGCCAATATCAAAGAGACTGTATCAGATGCCCGCAAAGGATTTGGAGGAAATTAAGAAGCAGATTAAGGAGTTACTGGATAAAGGTTACATTCAACCAAGTTCATCACCTTAGGGAGCCCCAGTACTTCTAGTGGAGAAGAAGGATGGATCATTGAGGATGGTTGTTGATTATCATGCTTTGAATGAGGTGACGATCAAGAATAAGTACCCATTGCCGATGATCAATGATTTGTTTGACCAATTGCAAGGAGCTAAAGTATTTTCCAAGATCGATCTGCGATCAGGATACCATCAGCTGAAGATTCGAGAGTAGGATATACCTAAGACAGCTTTTACCACAAGGTACGGGCTATATGAGTATATCGTTATGTCATTTTGTCTGACTAACACGCCTGCCTATTTCATGAACAAGATGAACAAGGTGTTTATGGAGTTTTTGGATAAGTTCGTCGTGGTGTTCATTGATGATATATTGGTCTACTCGAAGAATGAAGAGGAGCATAAGGAGCATTTGCGTTTGGTTCTTGAGAAGCTCAGAGAACATCAGTTATATGCCAAGTTCAGCAAGTGTGCGTTTTGGTTGAAGGAAGTTGGATTCCTCGGACACGTTATATCCGGAGAAGGAATAGCAGTAGACTCTACCAAGGTTGTACCTATAACTAAATGGGTGGCACCCACATCAGTTGGAGAGATCAGGAGTTTTCTTGGACTCACAGGATATTACCGGAGGTTCATTGAGAATTTCTCTAGGATTGCTAAGCCCATTACAGAGTTGTTGAAAAAGGACACCAAGTTCAAATGGACTGAGGAGTGTGAAGCCAGTTTCAGGAGTTGAAGAAACGTTTGGTTACAACCCCAGTGCTGATTCTTCCAGACCAACGTAAGGATTATCAAGTGTATTGCGACGCTTCTCGTCGAGGACTTGGAGCAGTGCTTATGCAGGAGGGAAGAGTTGTTTCATATGCCTCACGATAGCTTAAACCTCATGAGCAAAATCATGCTACTCATGACTTGGAGTTAGCAGCAGTAGTACATGCATTGAAGACGTGGAGACACTTTCTCATCGTAAACCATTGTGAGGTGTACACGGATCAGAAGAGTTTGAAATACATCTTCACGTAAAAAGAGCTGAACCTCAGGCAGAGGAAATGGTTGGAGCTCATTAAGGATTATGATATGAAGTTGCACTACCATCCCGGAAAGGCTAATGTAGTAGCCGATGCATTGAGTCGCAAGAGTTATGTCAATACGCTCATGACCGGAGGATTACCCAAGGAATTAGCAGAAGATCTTTGCGAGCTATGTTTGGAAATAGTTCCGAGAGGTTATGTAGTAGCATTGGAAATTCATTCCACTTTGATGGATAAGATCAGAGAAGCCTAGAAGACTGACAAGGAGATTGACGAGATAAAGGAAAGGATAAGCAAAGGAAAGGCAAAAGGATTTTGTGAGGATGACCACGATACCTTATGGTTTGAGGATCGCGTATATCTGCCTAATGACCCCGAGATCAGGAAGTTGATTCTGCAGGAGGCCCATGATTCACCGTATTCGATTCACCCCGGAAACACTAAGATGTATCTGGATTTGAAGGAAAGTTTCTGGTGGACAGGAATGAAGAAGGATATTGCCGAGTATGTAGCAGTATGTGATGTATGTCAGAGAGTGAAGGCAGAGCATCAGAAGCCAGTGGGATTGCTACAGCCATTGCCGATACCCGAATGGAAGTGGGACAAGCTTGGCATGGACTTTATCACGGGATTGCCCAGGACTCGTTTAGGCTATGAGTCTATCTGGGTTGTAGTCGATCGGTTGACGAAAGTAGCTCATTTCATCCCAGTGAAGACCACTTATACAAGTGCAAAGTTGGCAAAGATATACATGACTAGGATCGTATGTCCGCATGGAGTCCCAAGGACCATTGTATCAGATAGAGGAACCCAGTTTACCTCAAAGTTCTGGAATCAATTGCATGAGACTTTGGGTACCAGGATAGAGTTCAGTACAACCTTTCATCCATAGACAGATGGACAGACCGAGAGAGTCAATCAGATTCTGGAGGACATGTTGAGAGCTTGTGCGCTAGATTATGGATCAAGTTGGGACGACAATTTGTCGTATGCAGAGTTCTCTTATAACAACAGTTATCAAGCCAGTTTGAAGATGGTCCCTTTTGAAGCTTTGTACGGAAGGAGGTGCAGGACACTGTTGTTATAGGATGAAGTTGAAGATCGTCAGTTGTTTGGACCAGATTTGATTAAGGAGTCTGAAGAGAAAGTTAAGTTGATTCGCGATAGACTGAAGGTAGCCCAGTCCAGGCAGAAGAGTTATGCGGATTCTAAACGCAAGGAGACAGTTTACGAAGTCAGAGACAGAGTATATCTTCGTGTGTCACCACTTCGAGGAGTTAAGCGTTTTGGAGTAAAAGGAAAGTTACCACCACGTTTTGTGGGACCATACAAAGTTTTGGAACGTATGGGAGAAGTTGCTTACAAACTGGAATTGCCAGAAGGATTGTCAGGAGTTCACAATGTGTTCCACGTTTCCTAGTTGAAGAAGTGCCACACAGAGATGGCCGATATTCCTCTTAGAGATATAGTGCCACTGGAAGTGATTCAGCTGGATAGTGATTTGACCTACGAGGAGAAACCAGTGAAGATTCTCGAGTTTGCCAGCCGAGTCACACGCAGCAAGGTTATCAAGTTTTGCAAGGTTCAATGGAGCCAGCCCCCATACCGAGAATGAAGCCACCTCGGAACGATAGGAAGACCTACGGAAGGATCACCCACACCTATTTTCTAGCCAAACCGAATCTCGAGGGCGAGATTCATCTTAAGGGGTAGGTTTATAACATCTCAAATTTACAATTTGGAATTTTATACATAGATCATCATTGCATATCATATTTTATTGCATTTTGGTTGATCCTAGAAATTCTAAGCAACTCAAGGACCCACGGAGAGAGTTAGGGATTTCGTTATTTTCATATTTGAATTTTCTCAAATATTGAAAAGAGGATCATTTTGGTTTCAATCATTTTTGTCTCCGAATATTTCAAATATAAAAATAAAAGAGAGGAGATAATATGACTTCTCCAAAATAAAAGAAATATTGGAGGAAAAATGTTAAAATCAAATAAGTATTTTATTTGGATTTTTTTGCTATTTTATTGGAATTAGAAAAGTTGCACATTTTCAAAAATAGCACTTTAGGCCAGAAAAATGTTTACTTTGTCCTCAATATTTAATTTAGACGGTGAAAATTTGTTTTGGCATTTTTAGAATTTTACTTTATTTTATTAGGATTTTTCTATTGGGCGGAATTTATTTTAAAAAAAGTTCATGCGTGGCCCGACTGGGCCAACGGCCCAGCCGAGCCGGGCCAGCCGCCGCCTCCCCGCGCCTCGTGCGCGCACGCCCGAGTGGGCTGCGGCCCAAGCCGCCGCCCCGGTCGACCCGACCCCCAGGCGGAGTCCCACCGCCGCATGTCGCCACCTCGAACTCCCTCCGTCCGACCCCCTCCCCAAGCCACCACCCTCACGGCCGCCTATAAAAATCCCCGCCCCGCCGCCCTCTCCTCTCCGCCAGCCACCGCTGCCTCGCCCCGCACCCGCAGCCGCGCCGCCCATCGCTGCAACCGTCGCTGCGCGACGCCGCGAGCCGCCACCGCCACCGCCCCCCCCCCCCGCCGCCGACACTGCCTCGCCTCACCCCACCCCACCGGAGGTAGCCACCGCCGCCGCCGGTCGTTCATTATTTTTTTCGGTTAACAGTTTAGTTTTTTTGAAACCCTAGATCTAGTTTTTTTATTAGATTGGTTCAGTATTTTTCGGTTTAGTTAAATAACAGACGTTCGTCTGTACATTCATTTTAACGAACGTTGTTCGTCAGTTAGTCGCAGACAGCTAATGTTCGTTCGTTAGCCTGTTCGACTCATTTTATTTTCCAGGGTTTTCCGCGATTATTTTCGATCGTGATTTCTGCCCTAATCTTCGATCTAGTTTATCTTTTTGCTCGTTTATCTGTTTTGGATGAAACAAGAGCCTAGATCTTCGTCTTGAAGCCCTTTTTTGTTTATCCAACTTGAACATGATTTTGGTACTGTAAAATTTGACTTTAGTCCAGATTAGTAAACGATTCTTGTTTCTTTCGTAGTTTGAGTTTTGTTGCTCCGTTTGATTTGATTCTTTTTGCAAACCGAAGTTCTTTAGTTGAACTTTCTGGTTAGATCATTTATTTGAGTTTTATCTGTGCTTATAGTTGACTGCTTATGTGTGCTACTGTTTGTTTGCGATAGAATTTCCGTAGTGCGAAGCGTGCTACTACGAGTCCCTAGGTTTTGCGGATCATCAGCAAGGCAAGTAACACTTTGATCACATCCCTTTATTACCCAGTTTTTATGCATTAGTTTCAATCCCCAAATATTGCATTGTTAGGATCTGAATAACATGTTGGTTTTGGGAAGTAGTTGATGAGGTAGAACCTATTGTCCTTTTATTATCAAACCTTTGGGAGTTACTTCTACATTATGCATAGGATTGTTATGCTATGCTCGTAGACGTGGATTGGGTGAGTGCATCCATGACATATGTGAGAACTATTAATTAATGGTTAACTTAAGGTGGCTACTTAAATACACATCTGGGTGGATTGGTTGCGGGCACCTGGATAATCTAGTGTTGTCCTAGGATATCCCGGAGTACCCGTGTGATCATCATACGGCTCGCCACCTAGGCTCAAAGGGATCATAAGATATTTTCATGCTAGAAACTTCCGTGTGCAGCCACAAGCTAATACGGGCTCTAGCATAGTTGAGTAGGTTGCATGAACTCTTTCAGTGGTGGGCTAGCAGATGTAGGGGAAAGTAGGTGTAACTGTCCACCCAGAGTAAAGAGTTAATGTTTCTAAAAGACGTGATAGAATTGTATTAACTGGAAACATGATACACGTGTGAATACATAGACAAATATAAAGTCACTAGTATGCCTCTACTTGACTAGCTCATTAATCAAAGATGGTTACGTTTCCTAACCATAGACATGTGTTGTCATTTGATTAATGGGATCACATCATTAGGAGAATGATGTGATTGACATGACCCATTCCGTTAGCCTAGCACTTGATCGTTTAGTATGTTGCTATTGCTTTCTTCATGACTTATACAAAGTTCCTACAACTATGACATTGTGCAACTCATGTTTACCGGAAGAACACTTTGTGTGCTACCAAACATCACAACGTAACTGGGTGATTATAAAGGTGCTCTACAGGTGTTTCCGAAGGTACATGTTGAGTTGGCATAATTCGAGATTAGGTTTTGTCACTCCGATTGTCGGAGAGGTATCTCTGGGCCCTCTCAGTAATACTCATCACCTAAGCCTTGCAAGCATTGTAACTAATGAGTTAGTTATAAGATGATGTGTTACAGAACGAGTAAAGAGACTTGCCGGTAACGAGATTGAACTAGGTATTGGATACCGACGATCAAATCTCGGGCAAGTAACATACCGATGACAAAGGGAACAACGTATATTGTTATGCGGTTTGACCGATAAAGATCTTCGTAGAATATGTAGGAACCAATATGGGCATCCAGGTTCCGCTATTGGTTATTGATCGAGAATAGTTCTAGGTCATGTCTACATAGTTCTCGAACCCGTAGGGTCCGCACGCTTAACGTTACGATGACAGTTTTATTATGAGTTTACAAGTTTTGATGTACCGAAGTTTGTTCGGAGTCCCGGATGTGATCACGGACATGACGGGGAGTCTCGAAATGGTTGAGACATAAAGATTGATATATTGGACGACTATATTCGGACACCGGAAGTGTTCCGGGTGATTTCAGAGAAAACCGGAGTGCCGGAGGGTTACCGGAACCCCCCCGGAGAGTTAATGGGCCACATGGGCCTTGGTGGGAAGAGAGAGGGGCGGCCAGGAAGGGCCGCGTGCCCCCTCTCCCTCTGGTCCGAATTGGACTAGGAGGGGGGGCGGCGCCCCCCTCTTTCCTTCCCCTCCTCTCCCCCTTCCTTCCCCTCCTAGTAGGAGTAGGAAAGGAGGAGTCCTACTCCTACTAGGAGGAGGACTCCTCCTCCTGGCGCGCCCAACAAGGGCCGGCCGGCCTCCCCCCTCCCTCCTTTATATACGGGGGCAGGGGGCACCCCATAGACACACAAGTTGATCTACGGATCATTCCTTAGCCGTGTGCGGTGCCCCCTCCACCATATTCCACCTCGGTCATATCGTCGCGGAGTTTAGGCGAAGCCCTGCGCCGGTAGAACATCATCATCGTCACCATGCCGTCGTGCTAACGGAACTCATCCCCGAAGCTTTGCTGGATCGGAGCCCGGGGATCGTCATCGAGCTGAACGTGTGCTGAACTCGGAGGTGCCGTACGTTCGGTGCTTGGATCGGTCGGATCGTGAAGACATACGACTACATCAACCGCGTTGTCATAAAGCTTCCGCTTACGGTCTACGAGGGTACATGGACGAACACTCTCCCCTCTCGTTGCTATGCATCACCATGGTCTTGCATGTGCGTAGGAATTTTTTTGAAATTACTACGTTCCCCAACAGGATCTACGTGTGAAGCGGAGTACATAGCTGCTTCAGAAGCAACAAATGAAGGAGTCTGGGTATAATAATCACTTGATTCAACTGGGAGTTAATCTTCCGGATGATAGCTCATTGACAGAATTCTCCAATCACTGCCACCAAGCTACAAGAGCTTTGTGATGAAGTATAATATGCAAGGGATGAACAAGACTATTCCCGAGCTCTTCGCAATGCTAAAAGCTGCGGAGGTAGAAATCAAGAAGGAGCATCAAGTGTTGATGGTCAACAAGACCACTAGTTTCAAGAAAAAGGGCAAAGGGAAGAAGAAGGGGAACTTCAAGAAGAACAGCAAGCAAGTTGCTGCTCAAGAGAAGAAACCCAAGTCTGGACCTAAGCCTGAAACTGAGTGCTTCTACTACAAGCAGACTGGTCACTGGTAGCGGAACTGCCCCAAGTATTTGGCGGATAAGAAGGATGGCAAAGTGAACAAAGGTATATGTGATATACATGTTATTGATGTGTACCTAACTAGAGCTTGTAGTAGCACCTGGGTATTTGATATTGGTTCTGTTGCTAATATTTGCAACTCAAAACAGGGACTACGGAATAAGCGAGCACTGGCCAAGGACGAGGTGACGATGCGCGTGGGAAACGGTTCCAAAGTCGATGTGATCGCGGTCGGCACGCTACCTCTACATCTACCTTCGGGATTAGTTTTAGACCTGAATAATTGTTATTTGGTGCCAGCGTTGAGCATGAACATTATATCTGGATCTTGTTTGATGCGAGACGGTTATTCATTTAAATCAGAGAATAATGGTTGTTCTATTTATATGAGTAATATCTTTTATGGTCATGCACCCTTGAAGAGTGGTCTATTTTTATTAAATCTCGATAGTAGTGATACACATATTCATAGTGTTGAAACCAAAAGATGCAGAGTTAATAATGATAGTGCAACTTATTTGTAGCACTGCCGTTTGGGTCATATCGGTGTAAAGCGCATGAAGAAACTCCATACGGATGGACTTTTGGAATCACTTGATTATGAATCACTTGGTACTTGCGAACCGTGCCTTATGGGCAAGATGACTAAAACGCCGTTCTCCAGAACTATGGAGCGAGCAACTGATTTGTTGGAAATCATACATACTGATGTTTGTGGCCCAATGAATGTTGAGGCTCGCGGCGGGTATCGTTATTTTCTCACCTTCACAGATGATTTGAGCAGATATGGGTATATCTACTTGATGAAACACAAGTCTGAAACATTTGAAAAGTTCAAAGAATTTCAGAGTGAAGTGGAAAATCATTGTAACAAGAAAATAAAGTATCTACGATCTGATCGTGGAGGAGAATATTTGAGTTATGAGTTTGGCCTACACTTGAAACAATGTGGAATAGTTTCGCAACTCACGCCACCTGGAACACCACAACGAAATGGTGTGTCCGAACGTCGTAATCGTACTTTACTTGATATGGTGCGATCTATGATGTCTCTTACTAATTTACCGCTATCGTTTTGGGGTTATGCTTTAGAGACGGCCGCATTCACGTTAAATAGGGCACCATCAAAATCCGTTGAGACGACGCCTTATGAACTGTGGTTTGGCAAGAAACCAAAGTTGTCATTTCTTAAAGTTTGGGGCTGTGATGCTTATGTGAAGAAACTTCAACCAGATAAGCTCGAACCTAAATCGGAGAAATGTGTCTTCATAGGATACCCAAAAGAGACTATTGGGTACACCTTCTATCACAGATCCGAAGGCAAGACATTCGTTGCTAAGAATGGATCCTTTCTAGAGAAGGAGTTTCTCTCGAAAGAAGTGAGTGGGAGGAAAGTAGAACTTGATGAGATAACTGTATCTACTCCCTTATTGGAAAGTAGTTCATCACGAGAACCAGTTCCTGTGACAACTACACCAATTAGTGAGGAAGCTAATGATAATGATCATGAAACTTCAGATCAAGTTCCTACTGAACCTCGTAGGTCTACCAGAGTAAGATCCGCACCAGAGTGGTACGGTAATCCTATTCTGGAAGTCATGTTACTTGACCATGATGAACCTACAAACTACAAGGAAGCGATGATGAGCCCGGATTCCGCAAAATGGCTAGAAGCCATGAAATCTGAGATGGGATCCATGTATGAAAACAAAGTATGGACTTTGGTTGACTTGCCCGATGATCGGCAAGCCATTGAGAATAAATGGATCTTTAAGAAGAAGACTGACGCTGATGGTAATATAACTGTCTATAAAGCTCGACTTGTTGCAAAAGGTTTTCGACAAGTTCAAGGGGTTGACTACGATGAGACTTTCTCACCCGTTGCGATGCTTAAGTCCGTCCGAATCATGTTAGCTATTGCTGCATTTCATGATTATGAAATTTGGCAAATGGATGTCAAGACTGCGTTCTTGAATGGATTTCTAGAAGAAGAGTTGTATATGATGCAGCCGAAAGGTTTTGTTGATCCAAAAGGTGCTGACAAAGTGTGCAAGCTCCAGCGTTCCATTTATGGACTGGTGCAAGCATCTCGGAGTTGGAATAAATGCTTTGATAGTGTGATCAAAGCATATGGTTTTATACAGACTTTTGGAGAAGCCTGTATTTATAAGAAAGTGAGTGGGAGCTCTGTAGCATTTCTAATTTTATATGTAGATGACATATTATTAATTGGAAATGATATAGAATTTCTGGATAGCATAAAAGGATACTTGAATAAAAGTTTTTCAATGAAAGACCTCGGTGAAGCTGCTTACATATTGGGCATCAAGATCTATAGAGATAGATCAAGACGCTTAATAGGACTTTCACAAAGCACATACCTTGACAAAATTTTGAAAAAGTTCAAAATGGATCAGGCAAAGAAAGGATTCTTGCCTGTGCTACAAGGTGTGAAGTTGAGTCAAACTCAATGCCCGACCATAGCAGAAGATAGAGAGAAAATGAAAAATGTTCCCTATGCTTCAGCCATAGGCTCTATCATGTATGCAATGCTGTGTACCAGACCTAACGTATGCTTAGCAATAAGCTTGGCAGGAAGGTACCAAAGTAATCCAGGAGTGGATCACTGGACAGCGGTCAAGAACATCCTGAAATACCTGAAAAGGACTAAGGATATGTTTCTCGTATATGGAGGTGACAAAGAGCTAGTCATAAACGGTTACGTCGATGCAAGCTTTGACACTGATCCGGACGATTCTAAGTCGCAAACCGGATACGTGTTTTTATTAAACGGTGGAGCTGTAAGTTGGTGCAGTTCTAAACAAAACGTCGTAGCGGGATCTACATGTGAAGCGGAGTACATAGCTGCTTCGGAAGCAGCAAATGAAGGAGTCTGGATGAAGGAGTTCATTTCTGATCTAGGTGTCATACCTAGTGCATCGGGACCAATGAAGATCTTCTATGACAATACTGGTGCAATTGCCTTGGCAAAGGAGTCCAGATTTCACAAGAGGACCAAACACATCAAGAGACGCTTCAATTCCATTCGGGACCAAGTCCAAGTGGGAGACATAGAGATTTGCAAGATACATACGGATCTGAATGTTGCAGCCCCGTTGACTAAGCCTCTCTCACGAGCAAAACATGATCAGCATCAAGACTCCATGGGTGTTAGAATCATTACTATGTAATCTAGATTATTGACTCTAGTGCAAGTGGGAGACTGAAGGAAATATGCCCTAGAGGCAATAATAAAGTTATTATTTATTTCCTCATATCATGATAAATGTTTATTATGTGAATACATAGACAAATATAAAGTCACTAGTATGCCTCTACTTGACTAGCTCATTAATCAAAGATGGTTATGTTTCCTAACCATAGACATGTGTTGTCATTTGATTAATGGGATCACATCATTAGGAGAATGATGTGATTGACATGACCCATTCCGTTAGCCTAGCACTTGATCGTTTAGTATGTTGCTATTGCTTTCTTCATGACTTATACAAAGTTCTTGCAACTATGAGATTGTGCAACTCACGTTTACCGAAAGAACACTTTGTGTGCTACCAAATGTCACAACGTAACTGGGTGATTATAAAGGTGCTCTACAGGTGTTTCCGAAGGTACATGTTGAGTTGGCACAATTCGAGATTAGGTTTTGTCACTCCGATTGTCGGAGAGGTATCTCTGGGCCCTCTCGGTAATACTCATCACCTAAGCCTCGCAAGCATTGTAACTAATGAGTTAGTTATAAGATGATGTGTTACAGAACGAGTAAAGAGACTTGTCGGTAACGAGATTGAACTAGGTATTGGATACCAACGATCAAATCTCGGGCAAGTAACATACCGATGACAAAGGGAACAATGTATATTGTTATGCGGTTTGACCGATAAAGATCTTCATAGAATATGTAGGAACCAATATGGGCATCCAGGTTCCGCTATTGGTTATTGACCGAGAATAGTTCTAGGTCATGTCTACATAGTTCTCGAACCCGTAGGGTTCGCACGCTTAACGTTACGATGACAGTTTTATTATGAGTTTACAAGTTTTGATGTACCGAAGTTTGTTCGGAGTCCCGGATGTGATCACGGACATGACGAGGAGTCTCGAAATGGTCGAGACATAAAGATTGATATATTGGACGACTATATTCGGACACCGGAAGTGTTCCGGGTGATTTCGGAGAAAACCGGAGTGCAGGAGGGTTACCGGAACCCCCCCCCCCGGAGAGTTAATGGGCCACATGGGCCTTGGTGGGAAGAGAGAGGGGCGGCCAGGAAGGGCCGCGCGCCCCCTCTCCCTCTGGTCCGAATTGGACTAGGAGGGGGGGCGGCGCCCCCCTCTTTCCTTCCCCTCCTCTCCCCCTTCCTTCCCCTCCTAGTAGGAGTAGGAAAGGAGGAGTCCTACTCCTACTAGGAGGAGGACTCCTCCTCCTGGCGCGCCCAACAAGGGCCGGCCGGCCTCCCCCTCCCTCCTTTATATACGGGGGCAGGGGGCACCCCATAGACACACAAGTTGATCTACGGATCGTTCCTTAGCCGTGTGCGGTGCCCCCCCTCCACCATATTCCACCTCAGTCATATCATCGCAGAGTTTAGGCGAAGCCCTGCGCCGGTAGAACATCATCATCGTCACCACGCTGTCGTGCTGACGGAACTCATCCCCGAAGCTTTGCTGGATCGGAGCCCAGGGATCGTCATCGAGCTGAACGTGTGCTGAACTCGGAGGTGCCGTACGTTCGGTGCTTGGATCGGTCGGATCGTGAAGATGTACGACTACATCAACCGTGTTGTCATAAAGCTTCCGCTTACGGTCTACGAGGGTACGTGGACGAACACTCTCCCCTCTCGTTGCTATGCATCACCATGATCTTGTGTGTGCGTAGGAATTTGTTTGAAATTACTACGTTCCCCAACAGGATCTACGTGTGAAGCGGAGTACATAGCTGCTTCGGAAGCAACAAATGAAGGAGTCTGGATGAAGGAGTTCATATCCGATCTAGGTGTAATACTTAGTGCATCGGGTCCAATGAATCTTTTTTGTGACAATACTGGTGCAATTGCCTTGGCAAAGGAATCCAAATTTCACAAGAGAACCAAACACATCAAGAGACGTTTCAATTCCATCCGGCATCAAGTCGCGGAGGGAGATATAGAGATTTGCAAAATACATACGGATCTAAATGTTGCAGACTTGTTGACTAAGCCTCTTCCACGAGCAAAACATGATCAACACCAAGACTCCATGGGTGTTAGAATCATTACTTTGTAATCTAGATTATTGACTCTAGTGCAAGTGGGAGACTGAAGGAAATATGCCCTAGAGGCAATAATAAACTTGTTACTTATATTTCCTTATATCATGATAAGTGTTTATTATTCATGCTAGAATTGTATTAACCGAAAACTTAGTACATGTGTGAATACATAGACAATACACTGTGTCCCTAGTATGCCTCTACTTGACTAGCTCGTTAATCAAAGATGGTTATGTTTCATAACCATAGACATGTGTTGTCATTTGATGAAAGGGATCACATCATTAGGAGAATGATGTGATGGACAAGACCCATCCGTTAGCTTAGCATTATGATCGTGACAGTTTTATTGTTACTGCTTTCTTCATGACTTATACATGTTCCTCTGATTATGAGATTATGCAACTCCCAAATACCGGAGGAACACCTTGTGTGCTATCAAACGTCACAACATAACTGGGTGATTATAAATATGGTCTACAGGTATCTCTAAAGGTGTTTGTTGGGTTGGCGTAGATCAAGATTAGGATTTGTCACTCCTTGTTTCGGAGAGGTGTCTCTGGGCTAATGCTCATCACTATAAGCCTTGCAAGCAATGTGACTAATGAGTTAGTTATGGGATGAAGCATTACGGAACGAGTAAAGAGACTTGCCGGTAACGAGATTGAACTAGGTATGATGATACTGACGATCGAATCTCTGGCAAGTAACATACCGATGACAAAGGGAACAACGTATGTTGTTATGCGCTTTGACCGATAAAGATCTTCATAGAATATGTAGGAACCAATATGAGCATCCAGGTTCCGCTATTGGTTATTGATCAGAGATGTGTCTCGATCATGTCTACATAGTTCTCGAACCCGTAGGGTCCGCACGCTTAACGTTCGATGACGATTTGTATTGTGAGTTATGTGATTTGATGACCGAAGTTTGTATGGAGTCCCAGATGAGATCACGGACATGATGAGGCGTCTCGAAATGGTTGAGACATGAAGATTGATATATTGGAAGGCTATGTTCGGACACCGGAAATGTTTTGGAAGAGTTCGGGCATTTTTCGGAGTACCGGGAGGTTCCCGGAACCCCCCCCCCCCCCCCCCCCCCGGGGAAGTAGTGGGCCTTCATTGGCCTTAGTGGAAAGGAGAGGAGGGCCACAAGGGAGGCCGCCCCCCCCCCCATGGCAAGTCCAAATTGGACTAGGGAGGGGTGGTGCCCCCCTCTTTCCTTCTCCCTCTCCTACTCCTTCCCTCTCTCCCTCTCTTGGAAAGGAAGGGGACTCAAACTAGGATTGGGAATCCTAGTTGGACTCCCCCTATGGCGCGCGCCACTCCTGGCCGCCAGCCTGCTCCCTCCTTCCTTTATATACGGGGGCAGGGGAGCACCCAAAAACACAACAGACAATCTCTTAGCCGTGTGCGGTGCCCCCTCCACAGTTTAACACCTTGGTCATATCGTCATAGTGCTTAGGCGAAGCCCTGCGACAGTAACTTCATCATCACTATCGCCACACCGTCGTGCTGACGGAACTCTCCCTCGTCCTCAACTGGATCAAGAGCTCGAGGGACGTCATCGTGCTGAACGTGTGCTGTACACGGAGGTGCCGTACGTTTGGTACTTGGATCGGTTGGATCGTGAAGACGTTCGACTACATCAACCGCGTTACTAAACGCTTCCGCTTTCGGTCTAAGAGGGTACGTGAACACACTCTCCCGTCTCATTGCTATGCATCTCCTAGATAGATCTTGCATGATCGTAGGAATTTTTTTTAATTACTACGTTCACAAACACCGATGCCATCCAATCCGAGGTACTACGAGGATGTCTTGGAGGAGATGGTCGATGAGGGTGGCCAATGATATGATAACAACAAGATTCAATAAGGCCAAGATGCCGCTGACCAAGACCACAACCAAGGCACCCACAACCATGACAACCACGGACAAGGCACCCACGACCATGGCAACGGCAATACAATGATGGCCAAGACATCGACGGTGAAGAAGGCGACGACATCGACGGAGAGCCACTAGTGTTTTAGGAAGAGCTTGTGGAGAAAGGCCGGTCACAAAATAGGATGAAAAGCGTGAGGACTGAAGCATACATAGAGGATGAGGGAAAGTTGATTTGCTAAGCTTGGATAGCAATTGGACAATATCCCAAAACCGGCTTCGAGCAAAAAGGAACAACAATTTTGAAGTGGGTCGGTGATTACTTCCATGAACGTAGGAAGATTGCACCCTACAAATTGGAAAGTGATCGGACCGACGTGTCAATTCAAAAAAGGTGGGGCTTCATCCTTGGAGTGCAACAAATTTTGTGGTCCTCATGAGAATGTCACTGGTCAGCCCATAAGTGGCATTGACATCAAAGACATGGTATATTTTTCCTTCCTTTGTTCCTTCCCTTGTTCATATGAGCATATATCGTCCTCTTATGCATGCAAATGTATCTTGTTGGTCATTTCTATATGTAGATGTTTCAAGTTTTGGATACCTTCAAGGTCTAAAATGCGGGCACACTATTCACCTTGAGCCATCGTTGGACGAAAAATTCACGATTGCCCAAAGTTTAAGGAGCAATATGCGACCCAAAAAAGAGGTGGCGGCCTCATCGGTCTTCGACCCCAATGAAAGTGTGAAGAGGCTGAGGGGGAGACAATTCAAAGTTGGATGCAAAGTGTGATGCTTCGATAATCGCGTTGCAAGAAACTTTAAAGGGGTTCATGACCCAAAAGGAAGAGAGAAAAGAGAGGAAGCACCAAGAGAAAGAGGAGGCAATGAAGGCCTACTTTGCCATACAAAAGAAGAAACTCAACATCGATGAGATCAGTGCCTGGTCAAGAGCCAAGGGGTTAAAGCTCGTGCTAATCTCGAAGGAAGTGCATATCATGGCGGCCGCCTTGAGCTAGATGTCCCCAAGAAGAAGGGTATGGTTCGAGAAGAAGCAAAATGAGATGCTCGAGCTAGATGCGTGATCATCTTATGTTTGGCAGAGATGCATGAACTATGGTCGAGATGCGATTATTTTGTACGCTGGCATGAATTCTGCTTGCTATGTTTGATGATGAAAATATGTTTGTTAAAAAAAATCAGTGAGCCAGACCAAATGGGTCGGACGGTTGAGCACACTGCCCAGGAACGTGCAGACAAGGGGTAGATGTCGTCCCTACAGCTGATCCAAACGGACAAAAAACAGATAAATTTTGTGTTGGTTTGGGTCGGTGCATTAGTGTTGTCCTTAGATCATGGATTTCCACTGTGAAGATAAAGTCTAAACAATGCCTTCAACAAGGCAACGACCCAAGAACACTGCCATTGCCATGTATAACCAACTATGGTCAGACCTAGTGTTTTCATCCTGAAACTCGAGATCAGGTATTCAAGAAGCCCCAACCAATCAAAGTCATCATGTGTTGTCGCCATCATTTTTTACGATCCGAAAAGTTACATGTGTAGCATACATGGTCTTGAAGTGAGATGCCATTCAAGTAAAGACCATGCTTGCGCAAGCAGGCAG
Source organism: Triticum aestivum (assembly GCF_018294505.1). Lineage (NCBI taxonomy): Eukaryota > Viridiplantae > Streptophyta > Magnoliopsida > Poales > Poaceae > Triticum > Triticum aestivum. The sequence goes on from NC_057795.1 coordinate 105,967,992, forward strand.
TCAAACCAGAACAAGTGTCAGTGGCCACAAATGGCTGGGAACCATGAAGATTGACGTGCGTTGCGATGAGAACTGGCGAGCGACGAAGGTCAACAGAATCGTCGAAATCCCAATTTGGGACACTCCGTAACTCTGCACCATCTTTGTCATCCTTGTCTGTGACGGTAGAATTGGTTGGCAAAACACACTCGTCGTTAATGTTGAATCAAAATCTCTTCGGCCTGTTGGGACAACCGTTTAGCAATGCAGGACTAAGACGACACCCGTGCTGCCGGGCGGAGGACCGCCTTGTTGGTACGCAGAAGGTTGTCGTTGCCACTCCGTTGTCGCTCGTGTAGCTGATGAAATCACAATCACCGATGCCTAGCCATCAGAGCCGTCGACCCAGACGAAAAAAAAACCACCACCACCGCGGCACAACCATAAATTTGCCCTCAAATTATCGTCTGTAGATCACTGTCGAAGGCTACTGAAGCAGGATCTCCTTCCTTGTAGCCGCCTTCGTCGATTAGTGTCGGGACTTAGCCCGGCCACTGGTCTCGAGTGGCGGCAAGCGGAAGAAAGGGCAAGAGATAGAGGGGGCGATTGTGTGGAAGGGAAGAGGCGGCGGCTGTGTGTAGGTATCTGTCTGAATTCAGTATATGCTGATTTTAACCAAGCCTTCCATTAGTGTTACCATATCACGAATATACTCCATTCCAAGCTAGTACTAGCATGATCCAAGTAATTAATGTGGATCACATGTAACAAACTCCACGGTGTGGCCCAATCCTCCCATCTTAAGCCAAGCATACAGAAGGGGCAAATAGCCATGCAAAGCAGGAAAAGTAGGTTTAATATCGTAACAAAAAGGCGAAGAGAACAAGTTAAAGCAGGTTCTGGCAGGCTCGCTCAAAAGCCGCGGCTGCTATCGACGCTAGCTTGGCCAGGCATGGGACCAGCACATGACAGCGCAAGTTGGTTAAGTTCCGGGAAGCTTGCAGCTTTGGCCACCACGAATTAAACCGGTTGCGTGTCGCCGTGCCGGGCTGCATCTCGCAGTCGGTCCAGATCGCCTCGTCCGTTCCCGGCTGGCTTGCACGCCGGACCGATGAGGAAAATCAGGGGGAGAAGGATCGGGATGACTTTTCTCCTTCTCTATGTGCGTACTATTTTGCGTACGTGGAGGCCAAGATCGTTACTCGCCTACCTGCATAAAATGGACATGTCACCTGCAAAGCGTCAAAGCCAGCCCATCTTTCCTTCTCGCGACAGAACAAAAGACCAAAGGAGAAGCTTGATGATCTAAAGTCAAAAGAGGAAGCTTAACCATCTGAAGCTTTCTCGACACAGCGATTGATCGACGCTATTGCAGGGAGCTAGCTGACAGCACGCTGGACAGCCGTATATAGATGTCTGACCATTTACAGTGCGAGGAAGAAGGCCAAATAGTCCCGGTGGCGGAGGTTGCGGGACAGTGACCTAGCTATAGCTAGTTAACTCGAGGCAGCTGACCAAGCACACACGATCGATCGAGATTCACGTGTGCGCGCGCGCGTGGCGAACTGGCGATCGTGCTGCCGCTGAGGCTGAGTGACGGCCGGATCGGAACGTCGGAACCACCGGACGGACGGACGGACGGGTGTGCGTGCATGGTCCGATTAATGTGTGTGCGTACGTGTGCTACACGCACGTACCATGTGGAGAAAAGATCTCGGTGATGATTAATCCAGCTTTTCCACATCGCCGCAAGTGGCCGGTCGGGCACCGACGGCGGGCGCGCGGGCGCGGGGGACGCGCCAACCAACCGCGATCGCGACGCCACCGCCCGAAGCAGCGCGCGCTGGCGACGCTCGGCTCGGCACGGCACTGCACCACCCCGACCCGCGCCCGCGCCCGCGCCGTGGAAACCTCCCCGACCCTCGTTCGATCAGTCGAGACATTCCCTCCTACCCAGCCGCCGCCTCCAACGTAGCCAGCCGCCGCCTCCCCAAAACTAGGATTCTTTGCCTTCCACCGGCGCCGGTGACGGTCCGTCCCGTCTCCGGTGGCCTTAGGGCCATGGAGGCGGAGTGGATCTCGGCCCTTGCCGGTGGGAGGGTTTCGTTTTCATATATTTTTTTGAGCTTTGTTAGGGTTTATGTCCTGTTCAGGAAGGCGAGACGGCGGCGGCTCCCTGAAGATGGAATAAAGGTTTCCCCGTCTAGTCCCCGTTCCGGTGATGTGTGTAGCATCATCGGTGGGCGTGTGGAGGTGTGTCTCCGACGGATCTGTCTTTGGTGGATTTGCTCGGATCTGTTCGTCGTTCGTCTTCGTTCGTGTGTCTTCAGGTTGGATCCTTTTGATCTACACTCTTCATCTGCGGCGGTTGCTGTTCTGGTGTGTTGGTTCCATGGGGCCTTAGCACGATGACTTCCCGACTGTCTACTACAACAATGTTTGCCCGGCTCTGTCGAGGAAGGGGCGATGACAGCGACGCGCCTTCGGCTCGCTTCAGTGCTTGTAGTCGTTGCTAGGTGGTCTACGGTTCTGGATGTAATTTTTATTATTTCTAGTGTCCGTTATACTACCATGATTGAAGATGAATAGATTGAAAGTTTTTCCAAAAAAAAAGTCTATGCTTTTGTCTGGTGGAATCAACACGGTGAGGACGAAGGTTTCACGGTGCCCAGGCGCGTGTTTCACGGGGCCTTCGGCCTCTTGCTCTCTCGGAATTGAGTTCGGGAGAGAAGAAAAGATCAGAACAAGGCCATCACCAACGCGGACCAGCAAACTTCCCGTATGAGTTCGGACCATGCTGTCTGAACAGCGGAAACATTCAACGTGGGGTGTATCAGTCTCCAACGCGGTCCGGACGTGATTTCTCCTGCAAATCAGAGACAAACGTGAGGGGTTTTTGCGGGAGTCCAGATCGCTCCCAAGCCCTTTTCTGACCGCCCTAGCCCACCAAAAACCCCTCCCCCTCCCGCGCATTTTTGGTCAGTGCCGCTCCAGAGTATCAGCGCCCGCATTCAATCCCCACTTGAGCGGACGTGACCGCTCACTAGCGCCGGCATTGAAGCGGCGCGTCGGCCGAGAGCGTCGCCCACGCCGCTTCCCGGTGCAGGCAATTGCCGCACGTTCAAGCGACACGACTGTCGCCCGTCCGTCCGTCTGCCGCCCATATTGATGGCACACGGTTGCCAAGGCGTCTCCTCCAGCGCATACGTCCCTCTACTATCCACCATTGCTATATAAACCGTTGCCCCGGCCATAGCCGTAGTCATCCATTTCCGATCCTTCTCTGCACCACTCCCACCATGGATCCCTCCCCTGCTAAAGATCTCTGGGACGGGCTGACGTCGGACCAGAAGAAGGAGATGGCCGCCATTGCTGCCGGTTGGCTGGTCGACAGGCAGCCGAAGGACAACAACGTCCCAATGGAGGACGCTGCCGACGACGAACCGGCGCCACCCGCCTCCTCCATGCCACCCTCCTCCTCCGCGCTATCCTCGTTGGTGCATTGCACCATGACAATCGGCGAGGCCCGTGCCCATTACATGAACGTGGTGCGGGAAGAGCAGGAGGAGCAGTTCCAGGAGGCGCAGGCCGCCGCCGCCTACAACAACCACTTCCTGCAAGAGCACATGCAGACGGAGGAGCAGCTCGCCGCCGACAAGGCTATATCACCGGACGCGGACCTGGCGGAGCAGGAGGAGCTGCTCGAGTTGTACCGCTCTGCCCGTGAGATCCACCTCGCCTGCTGGCGGTACCGCCTACAGGTCGCGGCCGACTACAAGGAGAGTGACGACGCTGGCGAGGCGGTGTTCGGCAAGACCGATGAGGAGAAGGAGGACATCACCGAGTCCGCGCCCCGCTGCGATGACCACGAAGCCGGCACGTCTGCGAGTGCCACCGACAACGAGAAAGAGTAGTGCACGATAAGTCACCGCCGCTCGTGTCCCAGGAAGGCCACCGGTCCTTCCCCCCGTCGACTCAAGCTTGGTGGGATCAACATCGTAGACCGATTAGTCATTTGGCGGCGATGTGGAGGCGAGCAACTTCAGTTTCCAGGCCTCCATAGGCGGAGGCAGAGTTTAAGGAGGCGGAGCTGGAGAGCGCCGAGGGGGAACTGAAGACGGTGAAGCTTCAGTTCTTGGGGCTCGTGGCCGGCCACGGGGAACGCGCGCCCGGCGACAATTTAAATTAGGTATTAATTATACCTTCGAAGCCGGACTAGCACCGCTTTGATGTAATATAATGAAATCTATCATGTTTATATAAAATTCAGACTTGTTTATACGAAACTCGATCGTGTTTGATCGAATTCCGTCCAATTGGTTCGAGTTGTAGTCAAAATGTATGTGCCTATGGTTGGATGGCGTCCTCCTGTATCCGTGTCCGCGGACTGATCCCCTGTCCGCGAACGGATGCAGGAGGAAATTTGCTGGTTGCCGTTGAAGATGCCCTAAGTGCCTGTTCGGAGTCTTTCCACTCCACAACCCTGCTCCGGAGCGGAGCGGGCTGTAGTTCAAATTTACAGAGTGGGGGAATAGATGCTCAGTAGGTGTGTACAAGATTGGAGGCTATGGCGAGGGATACTTTTACCCAACATGGTTAGAGGATTGCCCCCCTACACTTTAGGCGTTATACGGACTCTACATGTCTCTTTGTATTTCACACATTTACTTTTTGTTTGTGTAAGAGAATTTTATTTGGTTGGGTACATCTTAGTTATGCAGAGATTTGGGTGTAATATTTAAATTTTTTAAGTAATAAAGCGTCCTTTTTTGAAAAAAGTGCTCGGTAGATTCTGAATATTTAGTGGAGCTACAAACGGGCCCTAAGTTTTTTCTTTTTCGAAACGGTAAACAAGCCCCAAGTCAGAAACAAGGGGTGGAAGACTAGTGTACTCCACAATCATTTCCATGTTTGGCTGCTTGCAATTGAAATCTGCTGAGGCATCCCGAGTTTCTGCCTGGTCGGACTTGAATCGATGGGTGCGTGCAACAAGCCAACTCAAACTTTTCGACGGTCAGTCCAGACGGATCGGGACCTCTGCTCCCTAACACAACGAGTCGGACCGAACTCCAGGTTCGCTTATGCAGCTTCAGGACGTTGATGTTTGCCGAGCTCGGTATGTTCGCTGTCCACCCTTCATAATTACGAGGAAAAACGACGTGTACCAACTTGGCCAGGCCAGGTAGGCGCCCGGCCGGGACAAAGGAGCAAAACAGGGAAGACGTATGATGGATTTTTTGGTGTCTCATCTTCGTATAAGCAAGTACACTGAGGTCTGGTCTTGTTCGCGTTAATTCAGAAACTAGCTCAACCTGAAACTGATTGTCGATCGAGTGTGACCTGCCATGGCTGCAGCCGGTGAGCACCGAGGTCGATGTGAAACCGGATCCTCTAACATCAAGGAGGAAAGTCACCTAAGCTACAGTGTAAATTAGTGCAATGCAAAGAAAGAAAGTTAGAGTACTTTAGCAAATACTGTATGATCTACTGTAGCAAGTACTATACGTAGTTACTGTTTGACAAAAATAAATCTAAAATTAATTTTATTGCACTGTAATTTTGTTTGCATGAAATTTTTATAAATTTATACAATAGATTTGCAATTTATAAATTAATTCAAGTCATTTTAGTCTTAATTATATGGATATGAAGGAGGAAAGTTAGAGTATTGTATCTTAGGTGACTTTCCTCTTTGATGTTAGAGAATCTGGTTCCGGTCGATGTGCAGCGTCGTGATGTCTGGCGATTGCATGGGATGCCATGTTAGGGTGTCTACTAAAGTGTATGTCAGTTGATTATCAAATTTTGTTAGGATAATGTGAGTAAACCTTTCTAAAGGTGCCCTAATCAGTGTTTATCCAGAATCTTCGACATTGTTGTATTGTGTGGGTCACATTTAAAACTAGTTCTGCCATTTTTATAACATTTTTATGAATCCGTTTACAATCAACCCTCTTGATTAGAATGACAGACCAAAGGGCTAACTACACTTCACGTTTGTGCATGCCCTTATAGCCCTCTAGGCGCCTTCAAAACATGTTCACTGCGCCCTAAGGATATGGAGGTTTAGGGATTCAAAATTTAGCTTTACCGAACAAAGCTTTGTCATGCAAATGGTAGTGAAAGCTATTTAACACTGAGGATTTATCCGGCTTCGGCCATGCGTCGAAGTGCTAGGATCCGAACCACTAAAAAATTTCATGATGAAATATGAAAAGAATTTTTTGGAATAGCAGAGGTCTTAAGAACTTGGCTAAAAGAAGGTTTCTAGTGAATGCTTCTATATAACACACATTGGATTTTATTGCCCTGTCCGAAACTGGAAGGGACAATTTCACCCCACCCCCCTGTTCCTTAGTACTCTGTCGGGAGGGGTTGACTTCAATTGGCATTGTCTACCTCCAAGAGGAAGATCCGGTGGGATTTTACTTGGGGTTAAATGCGATTCGTTGGAAGTTCGGAATGTTGTAATGGGAGGCTTTGCGGTTAAGTTTCGGGTTCGGTCAAAGGCCGATGGGTTTAATTGGGCTTTGGTGGCGGTATATGGTGCCGTGCAGCCTGAACTCAAACTAGAGTTTTTGGCGGATTTAGTCCGTATTTGCGGTAACGAGCAGCTCCCAATCCTGATTGGGGGTGATTTTAACATTATACGTAGCCGGGAGGGGAAAAACAATGATAACTTTGACGGCAGATGGTCGTTTATGTTTAATACAATTATTGAAAGCTTAGACCTTCGAGAGATTGAGCTTTCTGGTAGAAAGTTCACTTGGGCTAATACATTACCAATCCCGACCTCTGAGAAGCTGGACCGGGTCCTAGCGAGCATCAAATGGGAACAGAAGTTTTCCCTAGTGACGGTCCATGCGCTCTCTCGCGCAATCTCCGATCACACCCCATTGTTGGTTGACTCGGGAGAGGCAACGCATGTGGGGAATAAGAATATGTTTTATTTCGAATCGGCGTGGTTTGAAAGAGAAGGGTTCCTGGATCTAATAGCAAGAGAATGGGCTAAAAATTCAGGAGGGAGAACGAATGTTGAGAGATGGCAGAATAAGATCAAGCATTTGAGGCAATTCTTACGGGTTTGGGCTAAACATCTGAGTGGGATATATAAGGCTGAGAAGGAAATGCTCCTTTTACTTATTCAGTCCCTAGATTTAAAAATTGAGTCCTCCATCTTAGATACCAGAGAGCTGGAAACTGAAGTGGAGGCAGAATTAAGACTGAAAGAACTGCTCCGTGAGGAGGAATTGAAGTGGGCACTGCGAGCTAAAGTTCGCAAAATCGTCCAAGGGGATGATAACACACAATTCTTCCACATGATTGCGAATGGCAAGCATCAAAAGAAGAGAATCTTTCAGCTTGAGCAAGATGAGGGGACAATTTTAGGGCAGGAGAACCTAAAGGCATATATCACCAATTACTACAAGCAGATGTTTGGTCCTCCTGAGGATAATTTTGTATCCTTGGATGAGTCGAGGGTTGAGGATGTTCCTCAGCTCGCAGTTGATGAAAACGATATTTTGACAGCCCCATTTTCGGACAAAGAGGTGTTTGAAGCAGTTTTCCAAATGAAAAATAATAAAGCTTCAGGACCGGATGGTTTTCCGGTGGAGTTTTATAAAAAATGCTGGCACATCATTAAGGGGGATTTGCTCCCAATGTTCCAGGATCTTTTGTTGGGACAGTTACACTTGTTTCACTTGAAATTCGGTACTATTACTTTGCTTTCTAAGAAAACAGAGGCTGTGAGGATTGAGCAATTTAGACTGATCTGTCTTCTTAATGTTAGCTTTAAAATCTTCACCAAAGTTGGGACTAATAGGCTTACACAGATTGTGCAATCTGTGGTGCAACCGTCTCAAACTGCGTTCATGCCTGACAGAAACATCCTAGAAGGGGTTATGGTTCTGCATGAAACGCTCCATAAAATCCACACGAAAAAACTAGATGGGGTGGTCTTCAAAGTGGATTTTGAGAGAGCGTATGACAAGATAAAATGGCCATTTCTTCAGCAGGCTTTGCGTATGAAAGTATTTGATCAGGCCTGGAGAGACCAGGTAGATTCTTTCACGCCAAAAGGGAGTGTTGGAATCAGGGTAAATGATGACATATGTCATTATTTCCAGACACACAAGGGTCTGAAACAAGGAGATCCGATGTCGCCGATTCTGTTCAACATAGTCGTTGACATGTTGACAATCCTAATAGGAAGGGCCGAGGATGATGGTCAGGTAGGTGGCCTCGTCCCGCATTTAGTTGACGAAGGAGTGTCTATCCTATGGTACGCTGATGATACTATCATCTTTATGGAGCATGATTTGGCTAAAGCTAGAAACATGAAGCTAGTTTTGTGCTTGTTCGAACAATTATCAGGGTTAAAGATTAACTTCCACAAAAGTGAATTGTTCTGCTTTGGAAGAACTAAAGAAGAACAACAAGCTTACACGAAATTGTTCGGGTGCGAATTGGGATCTTTACCCTTCACGAATTTGGGTATTACCAATCCACCATCGCAAGATTTCAAACAAGGAGTAGAAGAGCATTGAAGATCAATTTGAGAAAAAACTGAGCTGCTGGAAGGGCGAGCTAATGTCATATGGAGGACGATTGATTCTGATTAATTCGGTTCTTATAAGTATGCCTATGTGTTTATTGTCTTTTGTCGAAGTACCAGTTGGAGTACAAAAAAGGCTAGATTTCTATTGATCGTGCTTCTTCTGGCAGAGCGATGAATTAAAAAGAAAATACAGACTTGCTAAGTGGGATATCATTTGTAGGCCAAAAGACCAAGGGGGTCTAGGCATTGAAAATTTGGAGGTGAAGAACAGATGTCTTCTCAGAAAGTGGCTGTATAAGTTATCTGTAGAGACGGATGCCACATGGGCACAAATTCTTCATAATAAGTACCTTCAGTCCAAAACTTTGTCCCAAGTGACGGTAAGGCCGACTGATTCGCCTTTTTGGAAGAGACTCATGCGAGTGAAATCAGTCTTTTTCAATAGGACAAAATTTGTAGTTGGAAATGGTACTTCCACAAGATTCTGGGAGGATACATGGCTAGGGGAGACTCCCCTTGCAATCCAATATTCTTCTCTCTATAATATTGTTCAGCGAAGAGACGCTTACCTTGCAACAGTACTACAGTCCAATCATCTTAATATTCAATTCAGGAGGACGCTAGTGGGAAACATTGGGAAGCTTGGCTCCATCTTGTGAGAAGATTGATGGATGTCCAACTTTCTCAACAGCCAGATCAGTTATGCTGGAAAGTAGCTAAGAATGGGGAGTTTTTGGTTAAATCCATGTATTTGGATATTATCAACGCTAGCGTTATTCCTAGTTCGAAACATGTTTGAAAAGTCAAAGTGTCTTTAAAAATAAAGTGTTTATGTGGTTTGTCCACAAACAGGTCATCTTAACTAAGGACAATTTGGCGAAGCGCAACTGGACGGGTTCTAAAAGATGTAGTTTTTGTGATGGTGATGAATCAATCGAACACCTCTTTCTTGATTGCCCTTTGGCAAAGATTTTGTGGAGGTCGGTCCACATAGCTTTTAATATAACTCCTCCGAATTCCATCATCACGTTATTTGGGACATGGCTAGATGGGATTGACGCAGTAACAGCGAGACATATCCGTGCAGGAGTATGTGCTTTACTATGGGCAGTTTGGAACTACAGAAACGATTTGGTCTTTAACAGAACAACAAATATTGATTTCTTGCAGGTTGTTTTCAGGGCCACTACACTCATCTGTATGTCGTCGCTACTCACTCCGACAGAGGCCAGGGAGCATTTGGTTACCGGATCTATCCGATGGGAGACGGTATGACGAGCTATCTTCAATCAGTTTGGATGTCATGTAATAGGATAGGTGTTTAGTTTCCTATCTGTTTTTTTTTGCCCGCCGGTTGTGGTTGTCCTGTTTTTGCTTTCATGCTCTTTGTTGAGCATATGTTCCTTTGTTTGAGACTTCGAGACATTTATTGGACCTTTTGATTATCAATAATATGGCCGTATGCATCTTTCTGATGCAGAGACCGGGGCAAACCCTCTTTAAAAAAAAATTAACACTAAGGTGTTGGGGATCGTAGCAGAAATTAAAAAAAATTACGCATCACCAAGATCAATCTATAGAGTAACTAGCGACAAGATAGAAGGGAGTGCATCTTCATACCCTTAAAGATCGCGAGTCAGAAGCGTTGCAAGAACGCGGTTGGAGGAGTCGTGCACGTAGCGATTCAGATCGCGGCCGAATCCGATCTAAGCACCGAACAACAGTGCCTCCGCGCTCAACACACGTGCAGCCCGGTGACGTCTCCCGCACCTTGATCCAGCAAGGAGGTGGGAGACGTTGATGAAGAAGGCTCCAACAGCAGCACGACGGCATGGTGGTGGTGGAGTGGCAGTTCTCCGGCAGGGCTTCGCCAAACTCTTGCGGAGGAGGAGAGGTGTTGGGGAGGGGAGGGGTTGCGCCTTGGATGTGGTGGTGCAGCCCTCCCCTCGTCCCTCTATTTATTGGGAGAAGGGGGAAGGGGGCCGTCCCCTTCTAGATGAGATCTAGAGGGGGGGCAAGGGGAGGGGGCTTGCCCCCCAAGCAAGGGGCGCGCCCCCTTTAGGCCCCCCCCAAACCTAGGCGCATGGGACCTAGGGGGTGGCGCCCACCCCTCCAAGGGGCTGGTTCCCTTCCCTCTACAGCCCATGAAGCCCTCCGGGACAGGTGGCCCCTCCCGGTGGACCCCCGGAACCCCTCCGGTGGCCCCGTACAATACCGGTATGCCCCCGAATATTTCCAGTGACCGTATGACAACTTCCCATATATAAATGTTCACCTCCGGACCATTCCGAAACTCCTCGTGACACCCGAGATCTCATCCGGGACTCCGAACAACATTCGGTAATCACATACAAATCTTCTTAATAACCCTAGCGTCATCGAACCTTAAGTGTGTAGACCCTACGGGTTCGGGAATCACGCAAACATGACCGAGACATCTCTCCAGCCAATAACCAACATCGGGATCTGGATACCCATGTTGGCTCACACATGTTCCACGATGATCTCATCGGATGAACCATGATGTCGAGGATTCAAGCAATCACGTATACAATTTCCTTTGTCAATCGGTACGTTACTTGCCCGAGATTCGATCGTTGGTATCCCAATACCTCGTTCAATCTCGTTACCGGCAAGTCACTTTACTCGTTCCGTAATTCATGATCCCATGACCAACCACTTGGTCACATTGAGCTCATTATGATGATGCATTACCGAGTGGGCCCAGAGATACCTCTCCGTCATGTGGAGTGACAAATCCCAGTCTTGATTCGTGCCAACCCAACAGACACTTTCGGAGATACCTGTAGAGCACCTTTATAGTCACCCAGTTACGTTGTGACGTTTGGTACACCCAAAGCACTCCTACGGTATCTGGGAGTTACACAATCTCATGGTTTAAGGAAATGATACTTGACATTAGAAAAGCTCTAGCAAACGAACTACACGATCTTGTGCTATGCTTAGGATTGGGTCTTGTCCATCACATCATTCTCCTAATGATGTGATCCTGTTATCAATGATATCCAATGTCCATAGTCAGGAAACCATGACCATTCGTTGATCAACGAGTTAGTCAACTAGAGGCTCACTAGGGACATGGTGTGGTCTATGTATTCACACATGTATTACGGTTTCCGATCAATATAATTATAGCATGAACAATAGACAATTATCACGAACAAGGAAATATAATAATAACCATTTTATTATTGCCTCTAGGGCATATTTCCGACATGAGGGTCTTTGGCAGCAATTGATAGTCAATAAATATCAAAAGAGTAAATGTCTTACAGGAATTAAAAAGGAACAAGGGGATCCACAATTTTGGTCTGAGTTGATTAAACATCAACATTTCTTATCCTTATGCATGTTTGTTGTGGGAAATGGGTAGAATGTAAGATTTTGGGATAATAGATGGGTTGGGAACAAACCTCTTAATGGAAATTTCCCTAGGTTATACTACAACATGTGTTTTGACAAGAACAAATATGTCAGTGAGATGTTGGGGAAAGGCCTTGATGTTGTAAAACTTAGAAGAACGCTTTATGGAGATTCTCTTAAGCTTTAGAATCATATTAAGGAGGTATGTGTCGGGGTGACACTAACAGATCAAAAAGACATGATTCAGTAGACCTTGACAAAAAAACTGGTTTGTATACTGGTAGATCGTGTTACAGATACTTGACTGAAAATGGGATGAGATATCCACATAGATTTTTGTGGAAAATTTAAATACCCCCAAGAGTTAAAGTGTTTCTTTGGCAGGTTCTTCGAAATAGAAATCTTACGAAAGATAATTAACTTAGAAGGGGATGGGTTGGGATTTTTTTTGCCCTTTTGTGTTAGAAATGAGAACATTAACCATCTATTTTTGTTTGGTTGCTCTGTCGCCAAATTGCTCTGGAGTATTATGAAATGTGCCTTTGACTTACCTAATATACCTGAGAATATACAAGACATGTTTGACATATGGCTTAAGAACTTTAGTAAAGATTTTATAAATTTGGCAGTAGCTGGAATATCTGCTCTAGTTTGGACAATTTGGAAGATGGGAAATGTTGTGATATTTGAAAACAACAAGGTTACTGATCCTTGTGTTCCTGTTAACCTGGTTGTTAAAATGCTTCATGTTTGATTTATTTTGCAGACAATCCAGAAAAACAAGGGGTGCTAAAGTGGGGCGTAAGAAAGATTGAGATGATCGCTGGAGAGGTTTTCAGAGCTACCCAAGGATGGTGGTCTTTGCTTCGGATCACTCTTGGAGGAAGGGAGACGACCCTTTCCTAGTGGAGCTTTGGCTGATTTATCCAGTATTTTGTTATGAAACCTATCTATCAGAGGATTGTTTGCAAATACATGCGGTTGGTGTCAGCTGAAAAATAGAATATTTGTCCCGGAGACCCAGATTGTAGCTTTCCCAAGATGAGGAAAGTGATGATTGTTGAAACTTCTAAGTCTCCCTAGGTTATCAGTGTGTTGCTGATATAGCCTATTTTGTGGTTTGGATGGCCAATTAGGGATAGCCTAACTGGGTTCATCTTCAAATCATGCATCATTGCGTTTGTTTTCTTTTTTGTCTTGGTGTTGGTAGTTTGTGATTTCTGATAATGGAAATCGAAGAGGGAGCTCTTTAAAAAAAGGTAAGTATTTACTATTTAGACTGGACGCACCATGCCTCTCCAATCGTTAGAAGGATAAGTGTTGGCCCATATTTTAAAAAAGAGAGTGTTTTTTACAAAAATAAACCACTCCAAGTTGTTGGTATTTTTGCTATAAAACACTAAGTTTCAGGAAAGTTTTGGATATGAAACTTAGTATCAGATGAAACTCATGTACGGTATATGGTGTTTTAGATGAGGTAACCTTTCAGATCGAATTTCTAATTGAGATGGTCCGTGAGTAGATATTGATAAAAGCGTAATATTATTTTAATAAAAACATAATATTATTTTCTCTAAAAATAAGAGCAACAAAAACCCCAAAGAGATAGAGTGGTAATTTATTTGGTTAAAATATAATGTTATGGACCTAATTTGTGTTGAATCTTGCCCGTTACCTTTTCATCCAGCGAACCAAAAAAATAACCGATGCCTCATGTGCATATACTTGGCCAATGCACCAGATAGGTTCTTGTCACGACTTGTATCCAAGCCCGACCATATCAACCATTGTCATACTCGACATATTAAATAGATGATGGTAAGCTAATAACACGACAATGATGCAAATCCGTGCATATTCTACATCACAATGAATCATTCTCTCTTGGTAACTCTAAATAGTGGTATTTCAGGGAAGTATGTAACTAAAACAGTTTTCACATTTCAGTGCCACAAGTGAATATGTACACCGGCTGCACCCATGTCTCTCCGATTATCGCATGGAGAAGTTATGGACATGATCTTCTTTTTTGAAATAGAGGAAAAAGGTTTGCCTCGTATATTATTTAAGAGAGAAGATAAGTTTTTGTTACAGACACACCCCTTAATACAACAAAGGAATTACTCTCCTAACATGATTATCCCTTGTTTCTTATCCCCCGTGACCACCCAAAGCAAGGCCTCCTTCATAGACATATTAAATCATTATAAGATTTTGCTATGAAACTAGGTTACCATGAGACCAACAGACTCGCCATTCTGGAAAGGTATTATGCGAGTAAAGGACCTGTTCTTTCGGAGGGTCAAATTCCTGGTTGGCAATGGGCTGTCAACAAGGTTTTGGGAGGATACGTGGTTAGGACAGACGCCCCTGGCCGTACAATATCCTACCCTGTATAACATTGTGCAACGGAAGGAGGATTACGTAGGCATAGTTTTACATACGATCCCCTTAAATATCCAATTCAGACGAGCACTAGTTGGTGAGCGATGGAATGCATGGATACACCTGGTTCGGAGATTGATAGATGTTCAACTCTCTGATCAACCAGACTCCATGCAATGGAAGCTAGCTAAGAATGGGATTTTTACGGTAAAAACTTTCTATATGGATTTGATTAATTCTGGCTCAGTCTCGAGATCGTTGCATATTTGGAAGATTAAGGTTCCTTTGCGCATTAAAATCTTTATGTGGTTTGTCCACAAACAAGTCATTCTTACAAAGGACAACTTAATCAAGAGGCGATGGGTAGGTAGTCCACGATGTTGCTTTTGTGATCATGATGAAACAATACAACATCTATTTCTTGAATGCCCATTGGCCAAATTGCTTTCGAGAACGATTCATATAGCCTTCAACATTACTCCTCCAGTTGACATTGCATCGTTGTTTGGAATGTGGTTAACTGGGGTCGAACATACTACGGCGGCTCGTATTCGGATTGGAATTTGTGCGCTATTGTGGGCTATATGGAATTGCAGGAATGATTTGATATTTAACAGACAACACAATTTAACTTTCTTGCAGGTCATCTTCAGAGCTACTGCTTGGATCCGTACGTGGTCCTTAGTCACTCCTATGGAATCCAGGGAGCCTTTGGTTACTGGGTGCAACCAGTGGGAGATGGTCGCGCGGGCTATATTCAACCAGTTCGGATGGCGGTCGCATAACATGATAGGAGTCTAGGGAGCTTATCCTTCTTATTGCCATTCTGGTTGAGATTGTTAGCATGAACTTTGCTTTACTTTTATTTTTCGCTCCGCTTGCGAGCTGTAAGACGACTTTGTGATACTTGCGACTTCTTAATAATATGGTTGCATGCATCGTTATGATGCAGAGGCCGGGGGTACGCCTCCATTTCCAAAAAAAATGAAACTAAGTTTCAGATACTAAACTAAAAATCAGTATATTTTTTGGGTATGAAACTATGTTTCAAGAGATTTTTATGGAGTCGAACTTGGTTTGTTCATTATTCACACCTTTAATTGTGAGGGAAAAAAGATGTGTACCAACTTGCCCAAGTAGATGCATGAGACGAAGAGTAGAGATAGGACATGTAAGCTGGTTTTTTGGTTTCTTATCTTTGTGAATTCTTATAATATATCTGAGTCCTTTTCGTGAAAAACAACAAATAAACTGTAGTTTGGTCTTGTTCATGTTAATTCGGGAAGTGACTCAACTTGAAACTAATTATCTGTCGAGTGTGACCAGCCATAGCCGTAGCCCATTGACACCGAGGTCGATATGTAGCATCATGATGTCTAGCTAGTTAACTATGGGTAGGATACCATGTTAGGGTATCTACAAAAAGTGCATGTTCAGGTAATTATCTATTCTGCTATATAGGATGATTTTAGATAACCTTTGCAATGGTACCCTATTAGTGTTACATAGAATCTTTGTTGATACTCAGGCTAGCCAATATTGTTGTTTTTGTGTAGGATCACATCTAAAACTAGTTCCGTCATTTTAGGACAAAACTATTTTGTGTGACCAGTTTACTATCGACTCTCGAAGAGAATGATATACCGAAGGACTAGTTTCACTCTACCTTTGTGCATGCCTTAGCTTTCGAGGTGGCTTAAGAACATGTCTGCGAACCCAGTGAATATGTGCACCGGATATGACCATGCTTCTCCAATTATTGGATGGAGAAGTGATGGCCATGATCTGTTGACTCTTGCCATATTAAACACATTGTATTTCCATAAAATCAACCCTTAGTATTTTGCTATGAAACTAAGTTTTGATACAAAACTAAGTTTCATGAAGTCTTGGATATGGAAGTAAGTTTCATCAACTTTTTAGATATGAATGATAAAACTTGTGTATGGATTATCAAGTTTTAGATGAGATAACTTGTTGAGTTGATTTTCTGAGTTGAGATGGATTGCGGGTTCATATTGGTAAAAAATATAAAGTTATATTCCCTAAAAATAGCAGCAACCAAAACCCCAAAAGAGTCGGGGTGCGCAATGATTCTGATACAATACAAGGTTATTTATGTAATGCTCGTCGCGTTTTCATCCAATGACCTACTAAAAACCATAGGCACGGTGTTCGGTTAGAGGAACTGCAGGCGGAGGGGATGTGACCAGTGGCAGCAGGTGGTGTTCGCGACGGAGGAGCGCCATGGCATCTGGCACGTCGACATCGGCAGGTCTCAGCGGCATGGAGCATCGGGGTCTCGCCGGTGGGCGTGTGATGATGGTCGAGCGCGGGATGGTGGCGTTGTCTGGCATCATGGTGGCGTCAACGGCAGCTAGACTGAGCAAGGTAGATGCAGCAGTACAACACTGAAGATGGATTGGTGGCAGGTGGCTGCGGCGGCCTCATACCCGGCAGGCGTCCTGGTTGAGGAGTGCGTCGGACTGGTGGGTGCCCCATACCCGGCAGGCGTCCTGGTTGGGACCTCAGGTCTTAGATGTTAGATTTGGCTGCGAGGTCTGTTTGGTATTAGACTCAGACTATCAGTATCCCTCAATCAACTGGATAGGAGTAGCGACACATGTTGCCTAGACGGTGGCTTTAGTCCAGGGGCGGAGCTGGAGCTAAAGTTACCCTGATGCACCACTTTAATAGTATCCCTTTAACATTGCATAAATTTTAAATCAATAATGTTCCAACTTAAAAATAAGAGTATGTTTTATAACTTTTGGTTTAGATTATTAGATTTAGTAGAAGACAATTCTTTAAATACGAAAAGGTAACAATTATGCTTATACTACAATAATGAAACAAAGGACTGGATTACTTGCAAATGGAGTCCTGCATTTCCAAATTCAAAAATACATCATGTCGTCATCAAAGACCACGGGTCCGTAGCCTACATGATGACTTAAATTTTTCAAGAAAAACATAGTGGAATGTACAAATGAAAGTAATTAAATATATTTACATTACCTTTCAGTACATTTTTGTCCACAACTTATGTTTCTTGGAGCAGATATCATGATGGGTTTCTCTTGAGAAGAAGCTTGCCCATAGTATACCTGCATTTGAAAAAAAAAATATACATGGGACGTGGAAATAACCTAAGCTAATAAAGTACATCATAATTCTATATATTTTTTGATCAATACATGAGAGTTTCAGTATGTTCAGGATAGGATTACAGTCAGCATTGAATCTGCCATAGACGCCAGAAATCTGGCAACATGACCCTAGCTAGCTAGTGCCTAGGTTCTGCAAAAACTTGCGTATTTAAATTGACTACAAGTTCATACAAATCACACAAGAATTGTGAATAATCGTTGCAAAAACCATTTAGCAAAAGATAGATAGACGAGGGCGCTACCGGGGCAGAATTGTTGTCCGATGCTATCTTCATCTGCCTCCCGCCTGGGCTATGCGACTGGTCGTGGCGTCGCCGTGGGTGTTGCGGTGTGCCGCCGTCGATCGGCCTTGCCGGCTGAGTGCTTGGGTGCGTGCCGGAGAACGGAGCAAACAAATCGATCGATTTGCGTGGGGACTGAGGAACGTGGGGCGTGGCTGCGTACGGATCTACAGGGATTGGCCGCTGTACCCGCCATGATATGCGCAGAGTCGTACTTCTTTTTTTTTTAGTTGAATCCTACCTGTGCGGTTGCGTACAGGTTTAGAAGCACAGCGGACCAATCGATTGGATCGGTCGACACACACGAACGTGCGGCCTGGCCACGCGGCCGGAAACTTGGGCCCTGATGCACCGGTCATGGCCCAACCTGATGCACATGGCCATTTGAGCTGATAAGTAGCAGTAATAAAAAACTGGACCCGTATTCCTGCGCATCAGGGTAGGCCCATTGGGCTCCGCCCCTGCTTTAGTCTTACTGTTGTATGATTTTGTAAGGTCTTGTGTGAATAATTAATAAAATGGCTGCATGTATCGTCCAAATGTAGAGACCGGATCTCCTCCTTTTCTAAGAAAAAAATAGGCGCGGTGCACTGGATACATTTTCCTGATGACTTTTATCCAAGCCCAATCAAACATAGTCGTACTCGGCGTCTTAAAGCGGTGATTGGTAAGCTAGTGACACGACAATGATGTAAATCCGTGCACATTCTACATCAAGACCATGAATCATTCTTTCTCGGCAACTCCAATAAGTGGTCTTTCAAGAAATGTGTAACCGAATGTCATGTGTAAATTTCAACATGTGATGTCATCTGCATCATCCTACCATCGATCTTGTCGTGTCGGACCCGTGCCCTGAAATTTGATTCTGAGAATATTTTTACCATATGTAAATTGCCGAAATTGCCGAAACGGTTTCTAATTCCGTGGATCAAACCAAAATTTCTGCTGACTAAAGCCCTGTTCGGATTCACTCGGCTCCACGGCTGCGACTCCCGGAGCGGAGGGAGCGGCAGTGGACTCCTACGGAGTGGCTCGGAACCAGCTCCTAGCACGGAGCGGAGTTTTGAAACTGGCGAGATACCGAACAGGCCTTAAATCGAATCGCGTGCCGACAAAAGTTTAACGAAGGTTTGTATGAATCTTGCCTGAAATGTAGCCGAGCTTATGTTTCGCCCGAACATGTTGGCACCCACGCACATGTCTGATGTGCGTACCACTTCTCCCAAGACTGTTCACGCCCCGGTCGAGACAAAGAGGAGTCCCGGCAAGTTGTACCACGCCACAGACGTACGCCGGGGCCACGTCGCCTTTTTACGTTGGCCGTTCGCTGTCACGGGGCGATCGGGCAGATCACCAGCCGTTAAAATTTTCGCCAGGGGAGCGATCGAGCCGGCCCGCCGTTATATACCACGCGCCCCAGAGCCTTCCCTTGAGCACGCAGCACACTGCACCCCGCAGCCCGCACCACACCAACCAGCTGCACTGCTCTCCTAGCCAGTGCCGGCCACTCGAGCGAGCAAGCGCAGCCGCTGCTTCTGTCGGCGGCAGGTAGGTGGCGCCGTGCGTGCGTGAGTGCGTGCGTGAGCTGGTCGGGCGGCGAGGATGATGAGGACG
Organism: Triticum aestivum; assembly: GCF_018294505.1. NCBI lineage: Eukaryota > Viridiplantae > Streptophyta > Magnoliopsida > Poales > Poaceae > Triticum > Triticum aestivum. The sequence continues at coordinate 105,987,368 of NC_057795.1, forward strand.
GTGGCGGCGGTGGCGGTGGCCGTGCTGCTGGCGGCCGCGGTGGCGGCGGAGGCGAGCGAGCTCAAGGTGGGGTACTACGACAAGAGCTGCCGGGGCGTGGAGAACGTGGTGAAGTGGCACGTCGCCAGGGCCATCAAGGCCAACCGCAAGAGCGGCGCAGCCCTCGTCCGCCTCATCTTCCACGACTGCTTCGTCAGGGTACGTACGCCGCCGCCGCCGTCTCTCTCTCTCTCTCTCTGTCACTCCGGCCGGCCACTGCTCTGCTCTTTAACCAGTAACCGCACGCCCGGCCACTGCTGTCGAGCTAGCAGAAGTACCTCTGCAACGTCCTCCAGCACAGTAGCTCTGGTTAGCTAGCTAGTAAGAGCAGTTTGTCCATGTCTGCTGCACATTTTCTACCTTACATGATGCATGCACAGTGACCTAGCAGCACGTTTCGTACACGATGCACACACCAATGTTTAGTTTCCTCGTCGAGACCGTGACGCTAGACCCCACTTGGCACCGAGCGTGCTAGATACCAACTTTTATTTTCTGTTTGTTAACGAGATACCATAGTTTTAGCCGATGCCGTTTTGCATGCATTGAGCTAACCAGCTCACCAACAAGTTTAATTAGTCATAGATCACCCCCAGAGGGACGACAGCTCAAATTATCGATGAAAATGCTTGCGATGTACTCCCTCCGTCCACAAATGTAAGATCATTTCGACACTACGATAGTATCAAAAATGGTCTTACATTTTGGGACGGCAATTGGATTCGAAGCTAGAATGGATATATTCTGAAACGACCAATCAGTGAACATGGCAATTAGTTAAGCACGGAGTTATCTCGACAGTTAGGAGCCATCATAATTTTCAAAGCAGTCCCAGATGTTAGGCTAGCGGAGTAGTTGGTTTGTGCGTCACTGTCATCGCCCAGATGTGAATCATGGAAGCACGTCACTCCTAGTAGCCACTATGCTTAACTTGAACAGTTGAACGGCTAACTTCCGTGCGCTAGCTGCTCACCAGCCAGCGTGGCGAGCACAAAACTTGCACAGCTAGCCCAGCTGATGCCGAGGATAACACTTGCGCAGCCGAACCGATGCCGCCGGAATGCGATGCTTTCCTTGGACATGTAGATATCTATCGTTCAGAGCTATCTAGGCCGCTCGCCTTTCACTTTGCTAGGACCGGGCATCACTGTGCTGCCCTATGTCATTATCTTCGGCTCTCTTCCTCTGCTTTTTTTCCTTCTCTTTTTCTGCTTTTCTTCCATGCCTGGTGTCGTTGTCTTTTGTCATTTCTCTGCTTTTAATTGCCCATGTGCCCGATGATGATACGCGCGATAATAGGCTCTCTTGAGAATCAGTGGTTATGTGTCGTCATCGTCATTGTAGTAGACATTTCTTCGTAGCTTCACGAGTGATTGGGTGACTTTGGAAAACAAATTCTAACGACCCGCGGTTAGGCGCCATGTTCAGAGCTATCCATAGCGTGTAGAATTTTCTTGGTGAGAGTCATATTGTGTTTTTCATTCCTCTACAAAGTAGGCACCCCAATTAGGAGGAGTGTACAATGCAAGTACAATACTTGACAACAAAAGGGCAGTTTTTAGTTGTTGTTTTGCAACCTGGAATAGACAAGGTGGTTACTTGTAACATCTATACTTGAATGCTAGATGCCGGTACTTGATGGGTATTTCTCTTCCCAATATACAACTAGCTCTTAAAAGCTAGCTATAAAGTTCGTAAAGCGTGCACGATGATTGTGATATATTTGTAATATACTGTCTTTGAGCATCAACTAGTGCAAACTAATCTTGCATTGTGTATATTCTATAACCAGGATAGGAATGTACTCCCTCCGTACGGAAATACTTGTCGGGAAAATGAATGTATCTAGACATATTTTAATTCTAGATATATCTAATTTTATTCATTTGTACGATAAGTATTTCTTGACGGAGGGAGTAGTAGTATTAGACTTGGTTAGCTTTTCCTTGTTCTTTTGCCATCGAAAGAAAACAAAGAAGAAAGGCAAGCTATACACTGTAAAGAGAAAGAGAAAGCACACCTATATCAAAGATCAATAATTGGTTGCACCAGTGCTCAATCCACACCCCACAAGTTCAAATGATCTGTTGAAAAGCTCTTACTGGTACTATTTGTATTTAAGAGTAATTAATAGGTAATGGATTATAGGTGGAAAACATAAACATGTGTCCCCTTTTCATCTGAAAATGAAGATGCATAAAAGTCTTTCCGAGATGGTCCAACTATCAGTACGTAACTAATTAGACTAATCGATAATTATTGCCCAATAATGCACATTGCCGACATTACATTCGGAGTACATGTCTGCCCAACAACTAAAAGGTAATCAGCACATTTCAGATCCAGATGGTGCTAAATAATGCTTTGCAAGTACCGACGAAATGACTTCCCATGCACACTTCAGCTGTGTGATTGGTTAAAATGCTTGATTTGTCCCATCAAAGCTAACGACTTGTGCTAGTAACGACCATGCTTAGTTAGTTTAAGATAATTGATCATTCATGCTTGATTATGTAGTACTACTCAATCTGTTGGAGTACGATCAACTGGATAACTGACGGACGAGCGTACGTACGTGCAGGGCTGTGACGCGTCGGTGCTGCTGGACCCGACGCCGGAGAACCCGGACACGGAGAAGACGGCGCCGATCAACATCGGCCTGGCCGCCTTCGACCTGCTCGACGACATCAAGTCGGCGGTGGAGGACCGGTGCCCCGGCGTCGTCTCCTGCGCGGACATCCTCATCTTCGCCGCCCGCGACGCCGCCAGCCTGCTGAGCAACGGCCACGTCCACTTCGACGCCCTGGCGGGCCGCCTGGACGGCATGCACTCCCACGCGGCGGAGGCGCAGCAGGACCTCCCTGACTCCACCTTCACCATCGCCGAGCTCATCCAGAACTTCAAGCGCAAGAACTTCACGATCGAGGAGCTGGTGATCCTGTCCGGCGCGCACGCCGTGGGCGTGGGCCACTGCTCGTCGCTCCGCGCCCGGCTCACGGCCCCCGCCGACCAGATCCTCCCCGCCTACCGGGGCCTCCTCGCCGGGAAGTGCGCCAAGGGCCCGGACCCCATCGTGCCCAACAACATCAGGGACGAGGACGCCGGCGCGGTGGCGGCCGCCATCCCGGGGTTCCTCCCGAAGCTGAGGAAGGTCAAGGACTTCCTGGACAACAGCTACTACCACAACAACCTGGCGAGGATCGTCACCTTCAACTCCGACTGGCAGCTGCTGACGGAGAAGGAGGCGCGGGGCCACGTGCACGAGTACGCCGACAACGGCACGCTCTGGGACGAGGACTTCTCCGACTCGCTCGTCAAGCTCAGCAAGCTGCCCATGCCGCACGGCAGCAAGGGCGAGATCAGGAAGATGTGCCGCTTCGTCAACCACCACTGATGCTTTCTCCAAATTCCTACCGCTGACGTTCTTCATGTGTTAAATTTGCATCAATCGATCGGGTTTGATTATTCGTTTGTTGTTATGTTTTATTTTCATTTTTTTTTCCTTCTTCGATTTGTGGGATTGATTTGTGGACAAATGTGCGCATGCGCCTGCGTGCGAACTGTGTAGATTTTTTTCCCGTCAAGTGTTGTGCCTTTTGGCCGGCTTGGATACCATCCATCAAAGGCATCCAATGCTCATGTAATAATAAGGGTAAAAGGTGATGATCAAGTAAATTGCGTAGTAGTACAATTGTCCCTATAGTTTGCCCTGTTCTTTGGCAAAAGGAATGTTGGTCGTTCACATCCGTTGGTCCTTTACCGGGCCCGTGTTGTTCCTGTCATTTTGGGCCATCCATCACTAGTGTCCGCATTCCCGGCTTTGGCTTTCCAAAAAAAAAAAATCATAATCCCACTCATTGATTTACTCCCCAGACGTGAGGGGATTGAGCTTCGGTGCCTTAAAGGCAGGTGCATTTTCTATGCAACACCAAACCTTAAAATTCATGTATTTTCTATGCAACATCACAAAACTTCCTCTCAACATTTTGTGTGTGTTTTGTTTTCTACGACATTCAACAACACCTTGCCGTGGAGATCAAGGCATTGATTGTCGACAGAGAGCTTATTTCTCCGAAACTTCGTCACTTATTAGAAAAATGTTTTCAAAAATGTTCCAGATTTATATGTAAAATATACAATCTTTATGAAGAAAAAGAAAAACAAAGAAAGTTGATAAAGAAACAAAAGAAAACGAAAACTACATGAAAAACTAGTGAAGGCAACACCTAAAAACACACGGGAAAAAAAGAGGACCGGTTTTAGAAGCTTCTAAAAAGAGTTCCCCAAACCCGTATTTGCCCGTCCGTCTTACGATTACCTACTGCAAGAGACGGAGTACCGTCTCGTAGTCGGTAAGATATTGCATGGGAGCTAGTCTCCCCCAACGGGGACGTAATACGTCTCGCCTACGATGTAACACTATTGGGCTGGTCCAATATTGTAGTTGTGTGGGAGGTTTTTTGTGGTTTGTTATCTGTTTTCACTATTTTGCATATGTTTTCAATTAGTTTCTTCGATTTTCTATGGTTTTCTTTCATTTTACTTTTTCTCCCTTTGGTTTCTTCTGTTTCATTCCTCAGTATTAATTATTTTTTAATAATTCCATGTTTTTCAACATATGTCTAAAATTTTCATACACATGGTGTATTTTTGATATACAGCAGGAACAGTTTTCTATACAAGTTTAGAAAATTTAAATACATGATCAACATTATTTTCAATTTTGATGTCTACTTTTTAATACATGTTCTATCTTGTTTGTTCACATCTAGAACTTTTCCTATACGCGTTTAATACTTTTGAAATGCATGTTTTTTCAATCACCTGTTCTGAACATTTTCTCAAATACGTGTCAAAGAGTTTTATTGAACATGTTCAATCATTTGTATAATGATACCAAATATTTTTTTATTATAATGTGCAAATATTTTTATATATTTTCTAAACGATTTTAAAATGTAATGGACATATTTTTAGAAACAAGCGAATATTTTAAAAATATAAAGTACATTTTTCGATCGGTATGAGATATTTTTTTTTGTGTCTGTCAGACAACCACTGGGCCACCCTGCACAACTGTGAGCCAGGCAGGAACGATCCTCTACAGCCGTAGATGCACCCATCAGGTGAATCTGAGCCGTTAATCACGCTCTGGCCCAGTGGTCAGAGCTCATCAACCAGACTGAAGTGCTTGCCTCCTTATTGGTAAAGAATGCAGCGGTACGAGCCTATAGAACAGATCCTGTTCAAGTAAGGTCGTGGTATGAGATATTTTTTAATTATGTGATTCTTTACACTGTAAGCATGTTTACCAAAAATGCCATGTACATTTTTTTGATTGCGTCAAAAATACAGTCTATGCTTCCGTCAAAAGCATAGTCTGTGGTTCCACTAGAAGCACACTATGCTTCTCGCTTTTCGAAAATGGAAAAGCACAGTATGTGGAGTAGGAAGTTTGTGTGCTCGGGCACCATGTTGCCCCTTTTTTTTGGAAAAAAACAAAAACCTTATTTCAAGGTTAAAAAATTGAAAATAATTCTGTGGAAACTTGTATGTATTTACTACGGATCCATGAATTTGTTTTTTTTTTGGGGGGAAATGTAATTTGTAAGCTGTAAAAAAACAAAAATCCTGCCCAAAAAACAAAAAAATATGGTCCATTTGAAACTAGATATTTGTCTTTTTTATGCCATGTGTTAAAGTAAAATGTAATGAATTTTTGCACATGTGTGTGTGTGGGTATGTACAAAAAGTTTCAAAATTTTGTATGCTATAAAAAATGTTTTTTATACGGGCACCATGGTGCCCGTGCACAACTAGCAATATTCTCAACATGTGCTACTGTGAGAAGCACAATCTATGCTTCCCTCGAAAAAAGGCGAAAAATAAACCTTGTGCTACCCAAAAGAATTGAAAACCGCAACTGTGCTTTCGGGCTTCCGGTTTTTCTTTCTTTTGGTATTAGTTATTTGTTGGTTTTATTTTTATGTTTTTTCTTGGTTTTGGGTTTTTTTAATTAAAAAATAGTTCATCGAAACCTATTAGTGTGAAACCTAGTTTCGGAGAGCTCGGTGCGAGAAATCCAACAATGAAAATGGGTAATTGGACATACGGTTCAAAAGATAAAACACTTTAAATAAGCAAATGTATGAAAAAAGAGAAAACTCACAGGCCATGACAAGTTACGAACATGCAGTGTGGCACTTGTTCAAAGGTAAAAGATTTGGGTCATGAGGGGTGCCCAACAAAACATGTCTACCTATGCCGAGAAATCTCAGGAAAAAAAAGCAACAATATTTATTCTTCGTCAAGTGTAGTGCGTTCAAGCCGCTCTAGCTAACGACAAATTTTGTCTCAAAAATAAAAACCTAATATCAAATTGTTTCTAGAAAAGATAACAACAAATATTTTTACCCATCCACTACATTACGTTGCATCATATGCTGGTTCTTTTGCTTCTTGCCTAACCTTTTTTTTTGTTTCTTGTTCAATTGAATTCTAGAAAATCTTCATGAAGTGCAAAAATATTCATGGACAGAAAAAAATCATTATTTTTTCAAACAAATGCTTGAAAATTTAAAAAATGTTAGAATTCAAAAAAGCTTAAGAATTTTTCAAGTTTGCCCATTCAAAAATATTCTCAAACTTAAAAAAATAATGAACTAAAAATGTTAGCCTATTTTTCTAATCATTGTCATTTTTCATGTATATTAAAAATGTTCACAAATTTATATTATCATGATTTAATAAAATGTTTACAAAATATGGAACACACATTCGTTAATTCATAAAAATGGTCATGGATTTAAAAAATATTCTTGAATTCAAAAAAATCATGATTTTCATAAACGTTCATGGGTTTCAAAAAAATTCATGGATTGTTGATGAATTTTAAAAATGTTCTTGAATTTAAAAACACATATTTAAAAACTTCCATGAAAACTGCACCCCTAGGACCCTTATTGGGTTGGCCCATCTGCCGCCCGAGGGGAGGCCTAGTTAACTTTGTTATGCACGTGATGTAAGGAGCCCGTAATTGGTGCTTCAAGTGCCAGTTCCATAAGCTGGCACCCACGGACCATCGCCCGTGGCCCGGCCCATATAGGCGAGTGCTCTATCATTTCATCAATTGCATTTATGGGTCGCTACCCCTAAGCTTTCCAAATCTAAGTTCCTATCGCTGACGTTTTCCATGGGCTGAATTGCATTGGATCGCATCGATCAGTCGCGTTCGTTTGTTGTTATGTTATATTTTTCTTCCAGATGTTTTTTATATTCGTTTTTTTGTTGGTTTTATTTTTTATTTTTTATGAAAAAGCAGTTCATCGAAACCTATTAGCGTGTAACCTAGTTTCGAAGAGCTGGATGAGAGAAATCCAACAATGAAGAAGAATCAGTAATTGAACACACGGTTCAAAAGATAAAACGTTTTAAATAAGTGAATGCATGAAAAAAGAGAAAACTCACATGCTATGGCAAGTTACGAACATGCAGTGTGGCACTTGTTCATAGGAACAAGATTTGGGTCATGAGGGGTGACCACAAAACATGTCTACCTATGCACGAAATTTCAGGAAACAAATCAACAATATTTATAATTCGTCAAGTGTAATGCATTCGACCCGCTCTAGCTAATGGCAAATTTTGTCTCAAACATAAATCCTAACAGCAAATTGTTCCTAAAAGAGATAACAACAAATATTTTTACCCATCCACTACATTAGGATCGAGGAGTAGATCCAGCGGTGGGAAGAGGGGATCGCCACTAGCGGCCGGGGTTCTAGGGTTCTGTTCTTTCTTGCCTCTCTCTCACTACATGCTCACGTACTTAAGCACTCACTGCGCCTGTGACAGCCCAGAGTAGCGGGTGTTGTCCTTCACTTCCTGCCTGGGTCGGCTGGGCTTCTGCTTGGCCTTCTGGGTTTCATGGTTCATGCCCGTACTCGTGACAAGTGCCCAAACGACTCCTTGTTATTTCCCCCTCTCGTTAGGGTTTCGCCTCCTCTCGGCGGCGACACCCGACGTCCCACCATAGAGATCTCTCTACCCCGCTACCTTCCCCTCGCCGGCGTTCGTGGGGCTCGCACCTCCCGAGCGGCGGGGTGTTTGGATCTGATGGGGACTATACCGCCCGGGGATCAGACTTTCTCGGGAAAGAGAACCATGGATGATGGGGCTTCAAGGTCTGGCACGACAGTGTCCGATCTGGAGGCGCTAATGATGGAATTGGGATTGAAGGAGGATGATCTCCAGGACGTGATCGTTGATGACGAGGAGCTCCAGGAAGAGGCGACCCGGTGGATGGCCATCGCACGGGTGCATATGGAGAAACCCTAGAGCCTATATTGATTCTATAAGAACATGAGGATTGCTTGGGACGTAGCTAAAGGTGAAAATCAGGCCGCTAGAAGATAACCTCTACACTCTGCAGTTCACATGCCTCGGGGATTGGGAACGCGTGATGGAGGACGGGCGTGGACCTTCAAGGGTAAAGCGGTGATCCTGGCTCCGTATGACGGCTATACTAAGCCTTCGACAATTGAGCTCAACAAGATAGACATATGGATGCAAATTCATGACCTCCCTGATGGATTCTTCTCCAAGATCAAGGCCCTTGCTGCCACAGTGGCAGAATATATCTTTGCTGAACCTAAGTCACGTGACTTTGAAGGAAATTTTGCGCGTGTTCGGGTGAGGATAGATGTAACAAAACCTCTGAAGAATGCGGTCTCGCTAGTGATCAAGAAGAAAGATGTTCTACAGAGAGTTCTTTTCAGGATCAAATTTGAAAGACTTCCAGATTGGTGTGCAGTGTGTGGTTATCTTGGGCACCTATTCAAGGCGTGCAGGGACGGGGTCCATCCCCCGGCGGCACTTGTGTTCAAGGATCTTAAAGCCTCGTGGTTCAAGGGACCAGGCCGAGGGCTAGGAGAAGTAAGAGGATCCAGAGGAAACAGAGGGCGAGGTAGATCAGGTCGCGGAGCAGGGCGTGGAGCAGCCCAGAACTATAGCACTGGTGGTTTTGAGGACCCGCTAGATGACACAACAATGGAGGATGCCAAAGCCAACAGAAAGAGAGATGCTGCCCAAGTTGTGCTCAAGATAGGCGGCTGGACTCCTAGCCCACCTCCAGGGAACAATGCCTTGGCTCTCCCAACAGCTACCATGCCGCCAAGTCCATCTTAGCAAGACCTCAAGAGGCCAAAGACTGCACCGAACGACAAGCAAGACACGAAGAGTTCGACTTCATCAACAAACCCTGATGTGCGTAAGGCGGGCCTCCTAGCGGGGTCGCGCCAAGCGCAATGAGTATCTTAACTTGGAACTGCCGCGGGGCTGGCAAACCCGCGACAGTTCATGAGCTTCGTGACCTCACGAGGCAACATGCCCCCTCTATCTTATGTATTCTTGAAACTCAAATAGAGGGCTCGAGAGTGGAGAATCTAGTAGGTACTCTAGGGTTCAATAAAAGTTATGCTATAAGCAGTTCTGGTAGGAGTGGTGGAATTGAATTTTTTTGGAAAGATGAAATAAAAGTTAAGGTTATCGGTTATTCGGAATATCACATTGATGTTACAATCGAAGATCTAGCTGAAACACAGTTTAGGGCCACCATCGTCTATGGAGAGGCCCAAGTGAATGAGCGTTACAAGATGTGGAACATGCTCCCTTTTAGGTTGGCTTGCGCTATCCAACAAAGACACATATGCCTCCTGCAAGTACACATGCGTTAGGGCACCCAAAGAGGGCCCAACATGCAGAGAACACACAGTTCAACCACAAAGCCCCATTTCGGGTGGCTTTGGTGAAGCTAGGAAAGTGAGCCCAACTAGCGGAGAACACATGAGTGGACTACAAACACCTATTGAGCTTAGGTTGTGGAGTGACAATTTGTAAGCAAAATTTTTTATTGTGAAATGTGAAATTGTAATCATTTGCATAGCTACCAACTATAGTATCTTATTTCTGTCATCATTTGCATAGCTACCAACTATAGTATCTTATTTCTATTCTGTATTTAGACCATGTATGTATTTAATGATAAACAGAAGCAAAATATTGGTTGCATCCATTAATTAAGAACATAGTTGCATAGTTATTCAGAAAAAAACGGATGAAAAACAACATATTCTGCTGAGTGTCACACAAGATATTCCTCACACATACCATTGTGAATAAAGTCTAGTCGAGGTAACACAAAAGACACATCATTCTCCCCGAGCCAGCGTCATCGTATCCCTGCTCTATGAGCAGGTGACTCTACCTCACCGTAGATGACACCCAGCCCACTCCAAAGTGGCTGGACGAAGCCACATGAAACTCCATGCCAATCAATCGACCACTCGCGATGGGCACATCACAAACTTCGATTCTGAAGGAGACCTACGAGAAAAACTATGCAAGGCTAGCAACATGGAAGATCACAACGCTACCACCCGGGACTCGTCATCGTTGCCACCCGGACCTGCCGCTGTAGCTTCTACTTTGCACCAACGAATAATCCAAGACGAACTGGTGGGCATCACGCTCTTGTTCCTTTTTCTTCTTGATTCTACTAACGACAATGCTTCTTGCTTAGTTAGTGTTTTTTTTTTGGAACGTAGACGCTAGAAGCGTCCGGCTTTAAATTAATAAAGCCCAAAGGCCACAAGTTCAACTGGTTACAAACTGAGAGATAAAGAAAGTATCATCGATCCGTGATCAGTACGGCGAAGGACACAAGGATCGTCACGACAAATAGAACATACATCCACATAGATCAGCGCAACAACCGGGACAACAAACATGCCGCAAAGTCCCTCCAAAAGCCTCGTCGGCTTGCCGGCGCCTGTCTTGCCTGCACCTGAATCGCCTTGATGCGCGCCATGGCAACAGACATGCGCTCAGCATCGCGCTCCTTCCCCAGAGGTGTCCACATCCGCAAAAATAAATAACATTTGAAGATAACGTCTGCAGGGTGACGAGGAAATTTTTTCTCGATCGTAAACTTGTTACGAGTCGTCCAAATAGCCCCTACGCAACGCCAAGATATCCTACTAGTGGTCCCTTTTGTGGACTTAAGGATGGAGACAAGCTGGTGCCCCGATGCAGGGTTCCATTCCGAGTGGAAGGCCTCCCGCACCGCACTCCAAGCGAACCTGGCCAAATGGCACCTAAAAAAACATGGTTCACATCTTCGGCAAGACCGCACAGCGAGCATGTGCCATCAGCCGGGCCATTGCGTTTGGCCACGTTATCTGACGTAGGCAGCCGGTTCCGAAGCATTTGCCACATGAAGATTTTAATCTTCAGAGGCAGGCCTGCCTTCCATAACCCCTTAGCTATATCAAGCGCCGGCCCTTCAGTGAGCTTGTTATACAGGGACTTGACAGAAAATTTTCTCGAAGCGGTCAGGCTCCATTCAACCGTGTCACCCGTCGTGCCTAGGCGGTTGACACCGATCTGCTGAATCAGCCCGTTCCAAGATGCACGCTCTTCGGTCGTAAGGGGCCGCATAAAGTGAATCGCCGGAGGGCAGTCCTGATTGCCTCCCCAACTAAGATGTTAGTGTCAGTGGCTAACCGGTATAAGTTGGGGTGACTTTGCCAAAGGGGGGATGCACCAAGCCAGTGATCGAGCCAAAACCGGGTTGATTGGCCATTGTTGATCAGAAATTTAGCCCCAATGTCAAAAGCCGGACGCACCGCTTGGAGCCCTCTTCAAAACATGGAGCCGTTGGCCGAGGCAGTGAATGGGTTCCCGTTCGGGAAATACTTGGCTCTTAGCAGGCTCGCCCAGAGCCCCGACTCACCTTGGGCCAGCCGCCACCACCATTTGGCCAGGAGGGCCTGTCGTGGATCTAAGTCTGACAGTAGAGTGGGGGGTAGGTATGGAGAGGCAAGGTCCTAGCTATGGAGAGGTTGTAAACACAAGAGATGTACGAGTTTAGGCCCTTCTCGGAGGAAGTAAAAGCCCTACGTCTCGGAGCCCGGAGGCGGTCGAGTGGATTATGTGTATATGGATTACAAGGTGCCGAACCCTTCTGCCTGTGGAGGGGGGTGGCTTATATAGAGTGCGCCAGGACCCCAGCCAGCCCACGTAATGAAGGGTTTAAGGTACATTAAGTCCGGGGCGTTACTGGTAACGCCCCACATAAAGTGTCTTTACTATCATAAAGTCTACTTAATTACAGACCGTTGCAGTGCAGAGTGCCTCTTGACCTTCTGGTGGTCGAGTGAGTCTTCGTGGTCGAGTCCTTCAAGTCAGTCGAGTGAGTCCCTCGTAGGTCGACTGGAAGGTGATTTCTTCTAAGGGTGTCCTTGGGCAGGGTACTTAGATCAGGTCTGTGGCCCTACCCTAGGTACATGACTCCATCATTAGCCCCCGAATGGATTGAGGCTTGAGTGATGAAGGAGTTGATGTTGTTTCCGATTAGCCTTCGCATACTGGTCGTGCGTTGTTTTGAACTAAAAAAATCTCTTTGTTGAAAGTGAGCAACTTTTCTTCAGTCGACTCGATCCATTCTTTTCCTTCGTCGAGTGATCTTTTGGACTTCGCCGATTTCCGAGCGACGGATCGCAGGAAATCCCGCGTTTGGCAGACCGATCTGCTATTCGCGGATTCCGCGGGATGTGAAATTTGGGGAAGCGCGCGAAGCGGGGCGGACCGCGGTGTTCGGACGGGACAGGCATAGACGCCTCGATCCCTGCGCCGCTTTTTTCGCCACGTATCGCGTCCGCGTAACTGTTCAGGATATGATTAGATCGACCGGGCCCACCTGTCATCCACTCGGAAGGGATCTTATAAATGCGCCCGGCGAGGGTTTTTTGAACAGTGCCTCAGCATTCTCTCTCTTCTCCCTTCGTCTCCGCCCAACGCGCTCGCTCTCGCCTCCGCACAACTTCCCCTCGCGCGTCCCGCCGACAACCATGGTCAAGGAGAAGACGGCGGCGTTGGAACGCGCGAAGAAGGCGTCGGCGACGGAGAAGGCAAAGGGGAGATCCACCAGTCGTGGCGGGTCTTCGTCTAGATCTCGCCTGCCGAAAGGCTGGGTCCAGGGAGATTGGATCCAGTCGACCATCACGGAGAAGGATCTCCTCGACATGGCCAACAAGGGCCTGATCCCTCATGGAGCTGCGAGGCTTCCGGGGAAAGAGTGGCAGCCCCAGCCGGAAGAGGGTGAGTGCGTGCTTCTGGCTACCCATGTCGACCGCGGATTTTCTTTGCCGCCGAGCATTTTCTTCCGTGGTTTCTTGAACTTCTTTGGAGCGCAACTCCACCACTTCACCCCGAATTCTATCGCCTATCTTGCCGCGTTTGTGTCCATGTGTGAGAGTTTCCTGGGTTGTCGACCGCATTGGGGTTTGTTCAAGCACATATTCACGTGTCGCTCTCAGACCGTGAAGAAGGCGAGCCCAGGCGACGAAAAAACCCGAGTTGTCCAAATGTGTGGGGGTCTAGGGATCCAGGTGAGGAACAAGAGCACCTTCCCAGCCATGACATTTCCCGAGTCAGTCAGAGGCTGGCAGTCGACCTGGTTCTACTGCCAGGATCAGTCGACGCCGGGGCAGTCGAGTGGACTCCCTCAGTTCACCATGGGCCGAGTGAACAAGCCCTCCTCTCTGAAGGTGATTCCGGAGGAGAAAGCTGACGTGAAGATGCTGATGGAGCGTGTAGTTCAGTTGGTTCGGGAGGGAGTGACGGGTATGGATCTCCTGGAGGTTTTCTTTAGGCGTCGTATCCAGCCTCTTCAGTTCGGAGCCATTGCATGTGGTTGTACTGCGGGACTGAGGATGTGACTCGGGTCAATCTAGAAACAGTCGACGATGCCACTCTGGAAAGGTGGATGGCCGCTGTTACTGGGAACAAGGATAACCCTCGCGGAGCCAGAAGGATTCCTCCACTCGACTGCCACAGTGATCCAAACAAGGTATGTCTGCTCCACTTCCCATTGTATTCTCGTCACATATATTTCTGTTTTCTCTGCCGATCGGTCGACTGATCTTTGTCTTGATGTCTATCAGGCCCTCACTGAGCTGTACTCGATGCCCAACGGAGCACAGGCTCCGACTGAGGAGGGAGAAGCGAGCGGGGGCGAGAGCCAGGAGGAGGAGTGGGACTCGGACGCCGCTGAGGATGATGATGATGATGATGACGATGATGACGATGATGATGATGATGGTGAGGACGAGGAAGAGGAGGAGGAGGAGGTTGCACCACCGCGCTCGGAAAGGCGGTCGAAGCTTGTCCATGACCCTGCGACTGAACGTGGCAAGGGGGTTGCGACTGTCACACAGTCGACCAAGCGCCCTCGGACCACCTCTCCGGCGCCGACTGAAAAGGCGTCGAAGCAGCCCAGGGCGGCCCCGTCAAAGCCGACCAAGCTCCTGCCGAAGATGAAGGTGTCCATCCCCACCATATCAGGGTAATCATGCTGCTTAAGTCTTCTTGTTTTGTATGAACTTTATCTCTGGTTGGCGCTGGAGTTAGTCGACTGATTCCTTGGAGTTGCAGTGCTGCTACTTCTGAGACCTCAGCCCGGGCTGACGACCATGAGATGGAGGACGCAGCAACCTCAAAACCTGGTACTATACTCTTAACACCGTTTCTAGTCGACTGACTCATGATCTCTGACTCTGATTCTTTTCTGTAGCTCCATCCAATGTTGTTATCACTCTCCCTGATGATGATGAAGATGAGGAACCACTGAAGCACAGAAGGAGTAGGAAAGCGTCTGCCGGCAGGGTGCTCCAGGATGTGACGGTGCCTGAGACCCTGGTCGCGGAGGAAGAGAACACCACTCGACACACTGTGTCCTTCGCAGATCCGCTGACGAGTGCTCTGCAGCCCTCCCTCTTCACGACGCACCACGTCCCAGAGGACCAAGCTGGTGCCGCGAAGGAGGCGATACGCCAGGCAGGGATCATGATGGAGCAGTTGAAGACCATCCGGGATGCGAGCCAGGCAGCTTACGACGCCAGTTCCGCCCTTCAAAGCAATGTTCAGGTCAGTCGACCACCACTTGTTCTGTTAGGATATGCTATCAAAAACTTTTCTTTCCAGAATTTATAGTAATCACCCACTGGGTGTGTCAATTTAAGCTCCGTGTTAGCGGGGGCACGCTGAGTGCACCCGCTGGGTGTAGTCCCCAAGGCTAAGGTCGACTGCTGGCAGTCGGCCTTAGGCTTTATAAGTTCAGTCTTTCCGTCATTCGACTATGGCGAATTGATTTCACAAACCGGTGGGGGCACGCTGAGTGCACCCACTGGGTGTAGTCCCCAAGACTAAGGTCGACTGCTGGCAGTCAGCCTTAGGCTTTATAAGTTCAGTCTCTCCGTCATTCGACTACGGCGAATGGATTTCGCAAACCGGTGGGGGCACGCTGAGTGCACCCACTGGGTGTAGTCCCCGAGACTGTGGTCGACTGCTTGCAGTCGATTACAGTCTTAAAGAATACATCTTGTTTTTTTTGAGGTCGACTGGTCGATTCTGTCTTCAGCAGGATTAGCGGGGGCACGCTGAGTGCACCCACTGGGTGTAGTCCCCGAGACTACGGTCGAATGCTTGTATTCGGCTGTAGTCTTAGAAACGCATGATTTTTCCTGTTCCACTCGGAAGTGAATTATCTTTGACATTTAGTCAATTGATTCTTCCCAGAGATCCTGTGACCTTGCGGCTCGCTACACTGAGCTGGAAAACAAGCACATTCAGCTTGAGCTGGATTTGAAGCTGGCTCAGGAGAATCTGATGAAGGCAAAGGAGGAGACCAAAGGTATGTTTGGTGAGACCTCGACGACTGCTTTTTCCCTTTATTTGTTTCAAAATCTGATCTTGCTGTAACTTGCAGGTAAGGTGAAGGAAGCCCAACAGAAAAAGACCTTGAACTAGCTGAGAGGATCAAGCTTGCCGACGAGAAGTTAGCTTCAGTCACCAAGCTTGAACAAGAAAATACCAATCTGAAAGCTGCTCTTGAGAAGAAAAATGATCTGGAGGCCTTCCTGAATGGTCTTGCCAAGAAGCTGTTCCTTATGCTTGAAGGTAAACCTTCATGCTCAACAATCATTTTCAACTGTGATTTTTCCATTCGACCGTTGCCTTGACTCGGTGATCGCCCTTGCAGAATTTTGTCAAGACTTTGAAGAAGAGACTAGCCGGCTGGAACCAAACCTTGACCCCGTCAATTCTCCGGTGGACGACGAAGTTGCCATGAATATTTTCTGACTGGAGTCCCGTGTCGCAGCTGTCGTGGACTATCTCGCAAGGCTGAAGGTCGCCACATCTCGCATCGACTCAACGCTCTGGCCCGGGGAGACACTCCAGCACGACCTCGAGTCGCTGATGGCTCGCTTGAACACAGTCCCTGGTCGAGTGCAGGAGTGGCAAAAGTCCTCGGCTCGGTGCGGTGCAGATGTTGCTCTGTGTGTGGCCCGAGTCCACTGCAAAGATGCGCGAGAAGACAAGCTGGCGGCCCTCCGGGTGGCCAACACCAAGAAACACGACTTCCGGTCCTTTATGGAAACTTTCATTGCTGCTGCCACTCGGATCGCAGATGGAATTGATCTTGATGAGTTTGTTGCACCTTCCAGCCCTCCACAGGAGGGGTAAAAAACTTCTTTTAAGCTCGACGCTTTAAATTTGCCTCGGTATGCCGAGTGGAGTTGTAACCGATAAACCTTAATAGGCTTAGCGCCTAAGCACTTTCGGTTCCTTTAGGTATCGTTCCGAACTTGAATTCGATGTTTGAGTATGATTGCTTTTGGCTTGAAATGTCTTTTGTAGGTTCAAAGCAAGACGCTCACTGCAGTCGACTTATTCCATGATCCACTTAGGCGAGCACTGGGCTGCAGCTAAGCCCCCGAGTGAGAGGTTTGCTCTTCACTCGGTAGGATTTTATATCTTAGGCGAGCACTGGGCTGCAGCTAAGCCCCCGAGTGAGAGGTTTGCTCTCCACTCGGTAGGATTTTTATATCTTAGGCGAGCACTGGGCTGCAGCTAAGCCCCCGAGTGAGAGGTTTGCTCTTCACTCGGTAGGATTTTTATATCTTAGGCGAGCACTAGGCTGCAGCTAAGCCCCCGAGTGAGAGATTTGCTCTTCACTTGGTAGGATTTTTATATCTTAGGCGAGCACTTGGACTGCAGCTAAGCCCCCGAGTGAGAGGTTTGCTCTTCACTCGGTAGGATTTTTATATCTTAGGCGAGCACTGGGCTGCAGCTAAGCCTCCGAGTGAGAGGTTTGCTCTTCACTCGGTAGGATTTTGATAACTTAGGCGAGTACTTGGACTGCAGCTAAGCCTCCCAGTGGAAGTCTGGCTTACCACTCGGTAGGATTTTGATAACTTAGGCGAGTACTTGGACTGCAGCTAAGCCTCCGAGTGGAAGTCTGGCTTACCACTCGGTAGGATTTTTATAACTTAGGCGAGCACTGGGCTGCAGCTAAGCCCCCGAGTGAGAGGTTTGCTCTTCACTCGGTAGGATTTTTATATCTTAGGCGAAACGGATTCGCAGCTAAGCCTCCGAGTGGGAGTCTGGCTCACCACTCGGTAAGGATTTTTACAAACTTAGGCGAAACGGATTCGCGGCTAAGTCACCCACTGAGGGGAAAATTTTATTGGACAAAAATAAAAAGTGACAAAAATTATGGAGGAACTATGACACTATTATTTTGAAATCCATGAACTATAGGAGTACTTTATTGCAACTCATCCGAGTGATAAACTTAAGTGTAAAATGGGCGGAGTAGTTCCGCGTTCCAAGCTCGGGGCTCGTCGATATTATGTTCGACGTTGTAAAGACGGTACGCCCCATTGTGGAGAACTTTGGTGACGATGAAGGGTCCTTCCCAAGAAGGAGCAAGCTTGTGTGGTTTCTTCTGATCCACTCGGAGGACTAAATCTCCTTCTTGGAAGGCTCGACCCCTCACATTTCTGGCGTGGAAACAACGCAAATCTTGTTGGTAGATGGTCGATCGGATCAGAGCCATCTCCCTTTCTTCCTCTAAAAGGTCGACTGCGTCCTGCCGCGCTTGTTCAGCTTCTGCTTCGTTGTAGATCTCAACTCGAGGAGCATTGTGGAGAAGATCACTCAGCAAGACTGCTTCAGCTCCGTAGACCAAGAAGAATGGAGTTCTTCCGGTCGACCGATTAGGTGTGGTCCGCAGTCCCCAAAGAACTGAGGGAAGTTCGTCGACCCAAGCTCCAGCTGCATGCTTGAGATCACGCATCAGTCGGGGTTTCAATCCCTTGAGAATCAGGCCATTGGCTCGCTCTGCTTGTCCATTCGTCTGCGGATGGGCGACCGAAGCGTAGTCGACTCGTGTGCCTTGAGAGTTGCAGAAATCCCTGAATTCTTCCGAGTCAAAGTTCGACCCATTATCCGTAATGATGCTGTGCGGGACTCCATATCTGAATATCAGTTCCCTGATGAAGCTAACAGCAGCACCGGCGTCAAGGTTCTTGATTGGTTTAGCCTCAATCCACTTGGTGAACTTGTCGACTACCACCAGTACATGCGTGAAGCCACTTCGCCCTGTTCTCAAAGGACCGACCATGTCCAACCCCCATACTGCTAAAGGCCAGACGAGTGGAATGGTCTTCAGAGCTGATGCAGGCTTGTGCGACATATTCGAGTAGAACTGACATCCCTCGCACTTATCCACTATTTCCTTTGCCATCTCATTCGCCTTTGGCCAGTAAAATCCGGCTCGGTATGCTTTGGCCACGATGGTCCGAGAGGACGCATGATGACCACAGGTTCCTGAGTGGATATCATTAAGGATGATTCAACCTTCTTCTGGTGTTATGCACTTCTGACCAACTCCAGTCGCGCTTTCTCTATACAGCTGTCCTTTGATTACGGTAAAGGCTTTAGATCGACGGACGATCTGTCGAGCCTCTTCCTCATCCTCCGGGAGCTCTTTTCTCAGGATATACGCGATATACGGAACTGTCCAGTCGGGAATGACCACCAAGACCTCCATGACCAAGTCGACTACTGCTGGGACCTCAACCTCAGTCGGATCTGTGGCACTCTTGGGCTGTGGAGCTTCTTCGGTGAAAGGGTCTTCTTTGACTGATGGAGTGTGTATATGCTCCAAGAACACACCACTCGGAATGGCCCCTCTCTTGGAACCTATCTTTGCTAGATCATCAGCAGCTTGATTTTTCAGTCGGGGTATATGATGGAGCTCCAACCCCTCGAACTTCTTTTCCAGTTTCCTCACTGCACTGCAGTATCCAGTCATGGCTGGGCTTCTCACGTCCCACTCCTTCATCACTTGGTTAACCACTAAATCTGAATCGCCATAGACCATCAGGCGACGGACGCCGAGTGAAATGGCCATGCGCAATCCGTATAAGAGGGCCTCATACTCTGCCTCATTGTTGGAGGAATCAAAGTGAATTTGGAGCACATATCTGAGCTTATCTCCTCTGGGGGAAACCAGGACAACCCCAGCACCGGAACCATTCAACATCTTAGAGCCATCAAAAAACATGGTCCAATGCTCCGAGTGGACCTCAGTCGGCTGCTGCTGTTCAATCCACTCGGCGAGGAAATCTGCTATTGCCTGGGACTTAATGGCTTTCTTTGCCTGAAACCTGATATCAAGGGGAAGAAGTTCAATCGCCCATTTCGCCACTCGACCAGTTGCATCTCTGTTGTGCAAAATCTCTGATAGTGGAGCGTCGCTGACGACTGTGATGGAATGATCAGAGAAATAATGAGCAACCTTATTTGTGGTCATGTATATTCCATACACAAGCTTCTGATAATGAGGATATCTCTGCTTGGATGGAGTCAAGACTTCAGACAAATAATACACTGGGCGCTGAACTTTGAAAGCTTTTCCTTCCTCTTCCCGCTCGACCGTAAGCACTGTACTGACGACTTGTCCTGTGGCTGCGATATAAAGCAACAGAGGCTCTTTGCTGATTGGAGCAGCAAGCACCGGCTGGGTGGAGAGCAGAGCTTTTAGCTCGGCAAATGCTGCATCAGCTTCTGGAGTCCACTCGAACTTGTCTGCCTTCTTCATCAGTTGGTAAAGAGGCAATGCCTTTTCACCGAGTCGTGAGATGAATCGACTTAATGCGGCCAAGCATCCAGTAAGCTTCTGGACATCGTGCACTCGCATAGGGCGTTTCATTCGGAGAATAGTGCTGATCTTTTCTGGATTAGCGTCGATCCCTCGCTCGGAAATGAGAAAACCGAGTAACTTGCCACCAGGAACTCCGAATGTGCACTTTGATGGATTGAGCTTGATATCATACCTTCTGAGGTTGGCAAATGTTTCGGCGAGGTCGGCGAGCAGGTCGGAACCTTTTCGTGACTTGACGACGATATCATCCATATACGCTTCCACATTCTGACTGATTTGAGTGAGTAGACACTTCTGAATCATTCGCATAAATGTGGCTCCGGCATTCTTGAGGCCGAATGGCATGGTGATATAGCAGAAGCACCCGAATGGAGTGATGAAAGCTGCTTTTACCTCGTCGGGTCCGTACAGATGGATCTGGTGGTACCCGGAGTAGGCGTCTAGAAAAGACAATCTCTCGCATCCCGCGGTCGAGTCAACAATTTGATCTATGCGAGGGAGAGGAAAATGATCTTTCGGGCAGGCCCGGTTGATGTGCTTGAAATCAATGCACATTCGGAGCGATTTGTCCTTCTTAGGAACCATGACGACATTAGCGAGCCACTCGGAGTGGTATATCTCTCGGATAAATCCTGCCGCCAACAGTCGAGCCACTTCCTCACCAATGGCTTTTCTCTTCTGGACGGCGGACCGCTGAAGATGCTCTTTGACTGGTTTTGCTGATGAGTCGACTCTTAGGCGATGCTCAGCCAGTCCCCTGGGAACACCTGGCATGTCAGCGGGCTTCCATGCAAAAATGTCCCAGTTCTCACGGAGGAACTGGATGAGCGCTTCTTCCTATTTCGGGTCGAGTGTTGTGGAGATGTGGGTCGGAGCTGCATCGGGGTCGGTCGGGTGAATGTGAACAGGCTTCGTCTCACCGGACGACTGAAATGCAGATTCTGTGGCGGGTTTCTTGGATCGCAGCAAATCACTCGGATCTGCGTTTTGCTTGTATTCTTCAAACTCGACCGCTGTCACCTGGGAATCAACAATCTTTGAGCCCTTCTGAAAGCACTCTTCTGCCTTTTTCCGATCACCGGTGACAGTGATCACTCCTTTGGGGCCGGGCATCTTCAATTTGAGGTACACGTAACATGGTCGAGCCATGAACCGTGCATAAGCTGGTCTCCCCAAAATGGCGTGATATGCACTCTGAAAATCCACGACCTCAAACGTCAACTTCTCTTTGCGAAAATGTTTCGAATCACCAAACACCACGTCCAGAGCTATTTGGCCGAGTGACTCGGCTTTCTTCCCTGGTATAACTCCATGAAAGCTCATGTTACTGGCGCTCAGTCAGGACATCGGAATGCCCATTCCTTTCAGTGTGTCTGCATACAGCAAATTCAGCCCGCTACCACCGTCCATCAGCACTTTTGTCAGTCGAGTGCCTTCGACAACTGGATCGACCACCAAAGCTTGCCTCCCAGGGGTGGCAATATGAGTCGGGTGATCAGATTGGTCGAATGTGATGGGTGTTTGGGACCATTTCAGATAATTTGCTTTTGCTGGGGTAACCATGTTCACCTCGCGGTTAATGACTTTGAATCGACTCTTGCTTTCCACATCTGCAAAGATCATCAGAGTGGAGTTGACATGCGGATATCCTTCCTCACTGTCCTCCTTGTCTTCGTCCTTGTCCGACTCCTTTTCCTTGTCTTTAGACTGTTTTCCTTGAAACTGCTGGATCAGGAGTCGACATTGGCGAGTGGTATGCTTCGGGTAAATGATATTCCCCTCTTCGTCTTTCTTCGTGTGGATGTGACACGGCATATCCATCACGTCGTTCCCTTCTTTATCCTTTACCTTCTTAGGGTTCCAGGATCCTTTTGGTTTCCCCTTAAACTTTCCATGAGCCACGGCTAGAGCCTCTCCAGGAGCTGCCAGTTCAGCCTTCCGCTTCTGTTTCCGACTGGTGTTTCCCTTCTCCGACTGGCTCGGCTTGTGCTTGCCGCTTCGGAGTCGGTCTTCTTCTTCACCGTTGGCGTACTTGGTAGCAATTTCCATAATCCGACTCAAGGTCATGTCACCGGTTCGACCAAATTTCAAACTCAATTCTCTGTTCTTGACACCATCCTTGAAGGCGCAGACTGCCTGATGATCAGACACATTCTCCACAGTATGGTGCAAAGTGATCCATCTCTGAATATACTCCCTGAGAGTCTCATTGGTCTTCTGCACGCAGACTTGCAGCTCCGTCAATCCAGCCGGTCGCTTACAAGTTCCTTCAAACGTTTTGACGAACACTCGGGACAGATCTTCCCAAGTGTAAATGCTGCTAGGAGGTAACTAATTCAACCACGCTCTGGCAGAACCTTCCAACATGAGGGGCAAATGCTTCATGGCCACCTCGTCATTCCCACCACCAATCTGAACTGCCACTCGGTAGTCCTCAAGCCAAGTTTCAGGCTTAGACTCACCGGTGAACTTGTTGACTCCTGTTGCCAACCTGAAATTGGGAGGAATCACTGCGGCTCTGATAGCTCTGCTGAAACATTCCGGACCAGAAACGTGCACTCGACTGCTCGTAGGCGCATCTCTGTCGAGTCCACCTCGATGGGCTCTGTTCCGGTCGACCAAGCCTTGCACGATAATGGATCGCGCGTCGAAGCCTGGTTCTCTGGGGTCGACTGGAACTCTTCGCCCCGCACTGAGCTGACGTCTGTCATCTTGCTGCCGAGGAGCGTAAGGCCCACCCCTCGGAGGGGAATTGGGCACTCGACGCCTATCATCTCGGTCGTGTCGGTCTTCATATTGGTCTCGCCGATTCTCGCGCCCTTCACGCCGCGGAGGCGATCTGGGACTGTGAGCCGACTGAACCGTATTCGCAGCGACGGATCGACTGTGAATTCTGTTGCGCGACTGCGACACGGCCGAATTCTGATCTCCTGCTGCCCGGAGCAGATCCCTGATCTGCATCAAGCCTCTGCCAGCTTCTGACTGAGAGGGCTGGATGGACTCTGCAATACGGGTCGCAGCTGCTAAATTCTGGATTGGGGTTCGATATACCTGAGTCGGCGGGAAGAGTTGACGTCGACTGGTGTCGGGAACTCGTTGCCGTGCGCGCTCGTCGAGTGCTCGCTAAAGATTCTCCAGGCGAGCGCATTCGGCCAAATTGGCCAAACGTGCCTCCTCCAAGGCGCGAGCCTCGGGGGTTTCTCCTGCGATGGGAGTATGCAGGGCGTCCATGTTCCTGCGGCGAAGTTCCTCTCTTTGCAGAGAGTCGAGTGGCTCGGGCTGGTACTCTTCGTGGTCTCGTGCGGGGTCGCCTCCATCGCCTGCCCCACCATCACGAGCGAAGCCAGGGGGGCTGCGAGGCCCGTCGACCATCAGGATTTCCGCCGCTGGATCACTGCTATCACATTCGGATGCAGTCTCTACGGAGCCAGTCGACAGATCAAACAGGCCGTAGAGAGATTCGTCGGGCTCGATTGCCGCAACTTGGGTGGTGGCCGTCTGGCGAGCCACCGCGTGTCTCACCCATCGCTGAAGCCTCGACCGACCCGAGCGCTTGCGCTGGCGGGAGACCGGGAGGGCGGTCGATAGGGGAGTCGACCGATATGGGGTCGACGGCTGCCACAGCAGAACACCGCGGACACATGCGCGAAAATGCGTCGCACCGCGGACGGGGAGCGCATCGACGTCGAGTGGAGCCTCCTGGAGCCAGGCGGAGTCGTCGGCGACGAAGGTGAGAGCACCGAGACGAATCTCTCGACCCTCGACCAAAACTCCAGCAGCTACCATGATGAAAGTACTCGGAAGAACCGCAACTTCTCCACAAAATCGCTAAAACACCTGCCCCACGGTGGGCGCCAACTGTCGTGGATCTAAGTCTAACAGTAGAGTGGGGGGTAGGTATGGAGAGGCAAGGTCCTAGCTATGGAGAGGTTGTAAACACAAGAGATGTACGAGTTCAGGCCCTTCTTGGAGGAAGTAAAAGCCCTACGTCTCGGAGCCCGGAGGCGGTCGAGTGGATTATGTGTATATGGATTACAAGGTGCCGAACCCTTCTGCCTGTGGAGTGGGGTGGCTTCTATAGAGTGCGCCAGGACCCCAGCCAGCCCACGTAATGAAGGGTTTAAGGTACATTAAGTCCGGGGCGTTACTGGTAACGCCCCACATAAAGTGTCTTTACTATCATAAAGTCGACTTAATTACAGACCGTTGCAGTGCAGAGTGCCTCTTGACCTTCTGGTGGTCGAGTGAGTCTTCGTGGTCGAGTCCTTCAAGTCAGTCGAGTGAGTCCCTCGTAGGTCGACTGGAAGGTGATTTCTTCTAAGGGTGTCCTTGGGCAGGGTACTTAGATCAGGTCTGTGGCCCTACCCTAGGTACATGACTCCATCAGGGCCACATTCATCAGTTTGGAGTTGAGAATTCCCAATCCACCGATTTTTTTGGCCTACAAACTGCCGCCCATTTGACTAGGTGGTACTTCCTCTTGATTCCAGTTCCTTCCCAAAAGAACCGGGCTCTAGGAGTGTCTAGCTTGGCGTGAACGCCGTTAGCTAGTAAGAACATCCCCATTGTGAAAAGGGGAAGGGAAGAGAGACTCGAATTCGTCAGAATTAGCGTTGCGGCAGAAGACATGAATCTCCCGCGCCACGGGCTCACCCTGTTGGCCACTTTCTCGTATAGGGGCTCCCACTCAAAAATCGATAATTTGCGATGCGAAATAGGGAGCCCAAGATACTTAATTGGAAAGCTCCCCAGCTTACAATTAAGCAGGTTTGCGACACATGCGCTTTGTTGGTCATCAATCCCCATGGTGATGACCTCACTCTTATGAAAGTTAATCTTGAGTCCGGAGAGGAGCTCAAAAGCTAGAAGTAAGAGCTTTATCGAGGCGATACTATGATCGTCAGGATTAAACAGCAGCAAAGTGTCGTCTGCGTATTGGAGGTGTGTCACCCCACCTGGAATGAGGTGTGGGACGAGCCCCTTGATGTGTCCAGCCTCCCTGGCCTTGGACAACAGGGCAGCTAAAGCGTCCGCCACGAAATTAAATACTAGGGGAGAGACGGGGTCGCCTTGTCTAAGTCCTTTCCGATTGTGAAAGAACTTGCCCATGTCGCCATTGACAATAACCGAGGTGTTGCCACTCGAGATCAGATGCATGATCCGGTGAACAAACCCTGCCTCAAAACCCTTTTTGAGGAGGACCTCCCGAATAAACTCCCAGTTTACTCGATCGTACGCTTTCTCAAAATCAAGTTTGAGAATGACACCCTGTCCCCGCGTACGTTTCAACTCATGGATTATCTCCGTGAGTGCAATTGGCCCTTCCAGGATGTTCCTGCCTTTAAGGAAAGCAGTCTGGCTTTTGCTAATGACACGTTGAGCGACCGGCGCTAATCTAGAGGCATAAGCTTTGGCACACATTTTGAAAGGAACGTTTATGAGCGTGATCGGCCGAAACTGCTTAATAGATTCTGCCCCTTTAACCTTGGGGATCAAGTAGATAGCCCCATAGTTGAGGCGCGCCAGGTCTATCGTACCCAGGGCAAAACCATTGAGAATCGCTAGAAACAAGTCCCTAAGCGTCGGCCAGAACCGTTTGAAGAACTCCACCGGCCATCCGTCCGGGCCCGGAGCTGTGTCGTTCTTCATACCAGCTAGCGCACGGTCGAGCTCTTGGGGCGAAAAGGACACCATCAAGGCGTCGTTTTCCTGCTGCCAGACACGGTCTTGCCAACCCCATAAGTCTTCCCTGAGACTTAAGCTCTTGGTTTCGGCTGTACCCAACAGCTCTATGGAGTAGTCAACAATGTGTGTAACTATTTCGTTTTGGGTGACCAAAGTCCCGCCCTCGGACTGCAGCCTAAGAATCATGCTTTTGCGCTGACGCCCATTAGCGTATGCGTGGAAATATCCCGTGTTGGCGTCGCCTTTTACGACCCACTTGATGCCGCCCCTACGGCGCCAATACTCCTCCTCCTCCCTGAGAATTGCCAAGACTTGGTTCTCTAAGGAGTATCTATACTCCCATTCGTCCCCAGAGAAGGATCTCACATCCGCCTGCGCGTCTAGGAGGGCGATTTCACCCACTATGCGCTCCCTGGCCCGTTTAGAATCACTGCCATGATTGGCTCCCCATCCCCTGAGGAAAGCCCGCAAGGCAGCAGCCGTAGAGGACCAAAACTCAATTGGTCCACGATGGGGACCAACCTGATTACCAATCAAGGACCAGCGATGCGTGACCAATTGGCAGAAACCTTCATGTTCGAACCACGCTGTCTCGAAAAAGAATCTACGACTGCGACGCACACTTTCCTCCCCTGAGGAAAGGATCAGCGGGACGTGGTCTGATCCGATGCGCGTCTCAGCCACTAAGGTACAGAGGGGAAACAAAACCTCCCAGTCACTTGAACAGAAAACACGGTCAAGTACACATCGCACTGGCTCCTGCTGTTTGTTCGTCCATGTGTATCTAGCCCCGGTGCGCGCAATCTCTCTAAGTGCCGCTGCCGCGATGGCATTATTGAACAAGGACACCCTTGCCCAGTCAATGTTGTCGTTGTTCTTGTCCGCCCCCGAGCGAATCAAGTTAAAATCTCCTCCCACCAAAACTGGTAGGTTGGACGCTTGTTTGGCCCCAACCAGCGCTGTGAGTTCACCCAGGAACTCAGCGGACCTCGCATGATTAGCCGGCCCATAAACACTTACGATCACCCAAGAGGCAAGGGAAACCCGATAACGCACTGTGGCAGCGATATGAAACTCACCAGATTCTCACAGAATAACATCGCAAGCGTCTTTATTACAACCCATCAGTTGGCCACCAGAAAGGCCCACGGAAGGAGACCAAAACCAATCAAAACGCTGGAGAGGATCGTACGCCAAAAGATCTCTAAAAGAAAAATCGGCCTTAATCGTCTCTTGGAGCGCGACAAAGTCGATGCGTTCTTTAGACATGTACTCACGTAACTGCGTGCGGCGCCCCACATGTCCGCAACCGCGTATGTTCCAGAAAATATATCGCATCAAATGATCCGGTTACGCAGGCGAACTCCACGGGAGCTCACCGCCTTGGCCACACGTTTCCTAGCCGGCGCCCGGCTGGAAGAGGGCAAGTCCGAGGCCACCCTGGCCTCGTCTCCCTCGATGGGCAGATCGGCAACACCAGCCCCTACTGGTGCTGAAGACACGCTGACCACGGACTGAACCACCACTTCCCTTGCAGCAGCAGCCGCAAAGGGCGGCCTGGGCTTCTTCACGCGCTCGCACTAACGAAATAATGTCCAAATTCGAAGAATCTAGCGCAACGCCGCTATCGTGAAGAATCTCGGCAAGATGCTCATCGGAGAAAGCATTCAGAATCTTAAAGAAGGGGGGAAGGTTACCTGCAACATCCATGTTTTTGTCAGCAGCACGGAGCTTGGCACTTTCCATAGAAGTCATGTCCCTGAGCTTGGCCTT
Organism: Triticum aestivum; assembly: GCF_018294505.1. Taxonomy (NCBI): domain Eukaryota; kingdom Viridiplantae; phylum Streptophyta; class Magnoliopsida; order Poales; family Poaceae; genus Triticum; species Triticum aestivum. The sequence continues at coordinate 106,014,936 of NC_057795.1, forward strand.
GGCGCGTGCACTTGGAGCCCGAGCCGCCACCGGGGTTGCCCTTGTACGCTTGGCCTTGGCTGCCGGCCCCGCAGCCACCAACGCCGCCCCCAGTTCACCTCCCAGCGCCGCCACCGACCCCACTGCAGCCGTGTCCGCCGACTTGCTCCCAGCCTTCCGCCCGGCAGTCTTCTTGGCCTGGCGACCGGAGCCGCTCAACAAGCGCCGGTCCGAGGCCAGTGTGGGGACCGAGTCCATGGGGACGCAGTCCAACCCCGCACTGTTGGAAATATGCCCTAGAGGCAATAATAAAAGTGTTATTATTATATTTCTTTGTTCATGATAATAGTCTTTTATTCATGCTATAACTGTATTATCCGGAAATCGTAATACACATGTGAATACATAGACCACAATATGTCCCTAGTGAGCCTCTAGTTGACTAGCTCGTTGTGATCAACAGATAGTCATGGTTTCCTGGCTATGGACATTGGATGTCGTTGATAACGGGATCACATCATTAGGAGAATTATGTGATGGACAAGACCCAATCCTAAGCCTAGCATAAAGATCGTGTAGTTCGTATGCTAAAGCTTTTCTAATGTCAAGTATCATTTCCTTAGACCATGAGATTGTGCAACTCCCGGATACCGTAGGAATGCTTTGGGTGTACCAAACGTCACAACGTAACTGGGTGGCTATAAAGGTGCATTACAGGTATCTCCGAAAGTGTTTGTTGGGTTGGCACGAATCGAGACTGGGATTTGTCACTCCGTGTAAACGGAGAGGTATCTCTGGGCCCACTCAGTAGGACATCATCATTATGTGCACAATGTGACCAAGGGGTTGATCACGGGATGATGTGTTACGGAACGAGTAAAGAGACTTGCCGGTAACGAGATTGAACAAGGTATCGGTATACCGACGATCGAATCTCGGGCAAGTAAAATACCGCTAGACAAACGGAATTGTATACGGGATTGATTGAGTCCTTGACATCGTGGTTCATCCGATGAGATCATCGTGGAACATGTGGGAGCCAACATGGGTATCCAGATCCCGCTGTTGGTTATTGACCGGAGAACGTCTCGGTCATGTCTACATGTCTCCCGAACCCGTAGGGTCTACACACTTAAGGTTCGATGACGCTAGGGTTATAAAGGAAGTTTGTATGTGGTTACTGAATGTTGTTCGGAGTCCCGGATGAGATCCCGGATGTCACGAGGAGTTCCGGAATGGTCCGGAGGTAAAGATTTATATATGGGAAGTCCTATTTTGGCCACCGGAAAATGTTCGGGATTTTTCGGTATTGTACCGGGAAGGTTCTAGAAGGTTCCGGAGTGGGGCCCACCTGCATGGGGGGACCCACATGAACGTGGGTAGTGGGGGCAAGGCCCCACACCCCTGGTCAAGGCGCACCAAGATCCCCCCTTAGAAGGAATAAGATCATATCCCGAAGGGATAAGATCAAGATCCCTAAAAAGGGGGGATAACAATCGGTGGGGAAGGAAATGATGGGATTTCTTTCCTCCCACCTTGGCCAACGCCCCAATGGACTTGGAGGGCAAGAAACCAGCCCCTCCACCCCTATATATAGTGGGGAGGCGCATGGGAGCTTCACACGAAGTTCTGGCGCAGCCCTCCCCCTCTCCCAAGACCTCCTCCTCTCCCACAGGCGCTTGGCGAAGCCCTGCAAGATTGCCACGCTCCTCCACCACCACCACGCCGTTGTGCTGCTGTTGGATGGAGTCTTCCTCAACCTCTCCCTCTCTCCTTGCTGGATCAAGGCGTGGGAGACGTCACCGGGCTGTACGTGTGTTGAACGCGGAGGTGCCGTCCGTTCGGCACTAGGATCTCCGGTGATTTGAATCACGACGAGTACGACTCCTTCAACCCCATTCTCTTGAACGCTTCCGCTTAGCGATCTACAAGGGTATGTAGATGCACTCTCCTTCCCCTCGTTGCTGGTTTCTTCATAGATAGATCTTGGTGACACGTAGGAAAATTTTGAATTTCTGCTACGTTCCCCAACAGTGGCTATCATGAGCTAGGTCTATTGCGTAGATTCTTTGCACGAGTAGAACACAAAGTAGTTGTGGGCGTTGATTTTGTACAATATGCTTACCGTTACTAGTCCAATCTTGTTTCAACGGTATTGTGGGATGAAGCGGCCCGGACCGACCTTACACGTACTCTTACGTGAGACAGGTTCCACCGATTGACATGCACTTGGTGCATAAGGTGGCTAGCGGGTGCCAGTCTCTCCCACTTTAGTCGGAATGGATTCGATGAAAAGGGTCCTTATGAAGGGTAAATAGCAATTGGCATATCACGTTGTGGTTTTGCGTAGGTAAGAAACGTTCTTGCTAGAAACCCATAGCAGCCACGTAAAACATGCAAACAACAATTAGAGGACGTCTAACTTGTTTTTGCAGGGTATGCTATGTGATGTGATATGGCCAAGAAGAATGTGATGAATGATATGTGATGTATGAGATTGATCATGTTCTTGTAATAGGAATCACGACTTGCATGTCGATGAGTATGACAACCGGCAGGAGCCATAGGAGTTGTCTTAATTTATTGTATGACCTGCGTGTCATTGAACAAACGCCATGTAATTACTTTACTTTATTGCTAACCGGTAGCCATAGTAGTAGAAGTAATAGTTGGCGAGACAACTTCATGAAGACACGATGATGGAGATCATGATGATGGAGATCATGGTGTCATGCCGGTGACGATGATGATCATGGAGCCCCGAAGATGGAGATCAATGGAGCTATATGATATTGGCCATATCATGTCACTACTATATAATTGCATGTGATGTTTATTATGTTTATGCATCTTGTTTACTTAGAACGACGGTAGTAAATAAGATGATCCCTTACAACAATTTCAAGAAGTGTTCTCCCCTAACTGTGCACCGTTGCTACAGTTCGTCGTTTCGAAGCACCACGTGATGATCGGGTGTGATAGATCCTTACGTTCACATACAACGGGTGTAAGACAGATTTACACATGCAATACACTTAGGGTTAACTTGACGAGCCTAGCATGTACAGACATGGCCTCGGAACACGGAGACCGAAAGGTCGAGCATGAGTCGTATAGTAGATACGATCAACATGAAGATGTTCACCGATGATGACTAGTCCGTCTCACGTGATGATCGGACACGGCCTAGTTGACTCGGATCATGTAATCACTTAGATGCCCAGAGGGATGTCTATCTGAGTGGGAGTTCATAAGATGAACTTAATTATCCTGAACATAGTCAAAAGACCTTTTGCAAATTATGTCGTAAGCTCACGCTTTAGTTCCACTGTTTAGATATGTTCCTAGAGAAAATATAATTGAAAGTTGATAGTAGCGATTATGCGATCAGTAGAAAGCTTATGTCCTTACTGCACCGCTCAGTGTGCTGAACCCCAAACGTCGTTTGTTGATGTTGCGAACATCGGACATACACGTTTTGATAACTACGTGATAGTTCAGTTAAATGGTTTAAGTAGAGGCACCAAGGACGTTTTTCGAAACATCGCGGAACATATGAGATGTTTTGAGGGCTGAAATTGGGATTTCAGGCTCGTGCCCACGTCAAGAGGTATAAGACCTCCGACAATTTTCTTAGCCTGCAAACTAAGGGAGAAAAGCTCAATCGTTGAGCTTGTGCTCAGATTGTCTGAGTGCAACAATCACTTGAATCGGGTGGGAGTTGATCTTCCATATGAGATAGTGATGTTTCTCCAAAGTCATTGCCACCAAGCTGCTAGAGCTTCGTGATGAACTATAACATATCAGGGATAGATATGATGATCCTTGAGGTATTCACGATGTTTGACACCGCGAAAGTAGAAATCAAGAAGGAGCATCAGTTGTTGATGGTTGGTGAAACCACTAGTTTCAAGAAGGGCAAGGGCAAGAAGGGACACTTCATGAAACGGCAAATCAGCTGCTGCTCTAGTGAAGAAACCCAAGGTTGAACCCAAACCCGAGACTAAGTGCTTCTGTAATAAGGGGAACAACCACTGGAGCAGAATTACCCTAGATACTTGGTAGATGAGAAGGCTGGCAAGGTCGATAGAAGTATATTGGATATACATTATGTTAATGTGTACTTTACTAGTACTCCTAGTAGCACCAGGGTATTAGATACCGGTTCGGTTGCTAAGTGTTAGTAACCCGAAATAAAAGCTACGGAATAAACGGAGACTAGCTAAAGGTGAGCTGACGATATGTGTTGGAAGTGTTTCCAAGGTTGATGTGATCAAGCATCGCACGCTCCCTCTACCATCGAGATTAGGTGTTTGCGTTGAGCATAGACATGATTGGATTATGTCTATCGCAATACGGTTATTCATTTAAGGAGAATAATGGTTACTCTATTTATTTGAATAACACCTTCAATGGTCTTGCACCTAAAGGAATGGTTTATTGAATCTCGATCGTAGTGATACATATTTTCATGCCAAAAGATATAAGATAGTAGTACCACTTACTTGTGGCACTGCCATGTAAGTCATAATGGTATAAAACGCATGAAGAAGCTCCATGTTGATGGATCTTTGGACTCACTCGTTTTTGAAAAGTTTGAGACATGCGAACCATGTCTATTGGTGTATACGCATGAAGAAACTCCATGCAGATGGATCGTTTGGACTCACTTGATTTTGAATCACTTGAGATATGCAAATCATACCACATGGGCAAGATGACTGAAAAGCCTCGTTTTCAGTAAGATGGAACAAGATAGCAACTTGTTGGAAGTAACACATTTTGATGTGTGCAGTCCAATGAGTGCTGAGGCATGCAGTGAATATCGTTATGTTCTTACTTCACAGATGATTCGAGTAGATGTTGAGAATATTTACTTGATGAAACACAAGTCTGAATTATTGAATGGTTCAAGTAATTTCAGAGTGAAGTAGAAGATCATTGTGACAAGAGGGTAAAATGTCTATGATATGATCATAGAGATGAATATCTGAGTTACGAGTTTTGGCACGCAATTAAGACATTGTGGAAATTGTTTCACAATTAATAGCGCCTGGAACACCATAGTGTGACGGTGTGTCCGAACATCATAGTTGCATCCTATTGGATATGGTGCGTACCATGATGTCTCTTATCGAATTACCACTATCGTTCATGGGTTAGGCATTAGAGACAACCGCACTCACTTTAACAGGGTACCACATAATTCCGTTGAGATGACACCGTTTGGGGAAACCTAAGTTGTCGTTTCTTAAAAGTTTGGGGCTGCGACGCTTATGTGAAAAAGTTTCAGGTTGATAAGCTCGAACCCAAAGCGGATAAAATGCATCTTCATAGGACACCCAAAATAGTTGGGTATACCTCCTAATTCAAATCCGAAAGCAATAGGGATTGTTTCTTGAATCGGGTCCTTTCTCGAGGAAAAGTTTGCCTCGGAAAGTTGAGTGGGAGGATGGTGGAGACATGATGAGGTTATTGAACCGTCACTTCAACTAGTGTGTAGCAGGGCACAGGAAGTTGTTCCTATGGCACCTACACCAATTGAAGTAGAAGCTTATGATAGTGATCATGAAACTTCGGATCAAGTCACTACCGTACCTCGTAGGGTGACAAGGATGCGTACTACTTCAGAGTGGTACAGTGATCCTGTCTTGAAGGTCATGTTGCTAGACAACAATGAACCTACGAGCTATGGAGAAGCGATGGTGGGCCCATATTCCGACAAATGGTTAGAAGCCATGAAATCCGAGATAGGATCCATGTATCATAACAAAGCATGGACTTTGGTGGACTTGCCCGATGATCGGCAAGCCATTGAAATAAATGGATCTTTAAGAAGAAGACGGACGTGGACGGTAATGTCACCGTCTATGAAGCTCGACTTGTGGCGAAGAGTTTTTCACAAGTTCAAGGAGTTGACTACGATGAGATTTTCTCATCCGTAGCGATGCTTAAGTCCGTCGGAATCATGTTAGCATTAGCTGCATTTATGAAATCTGGCAGATGGATGTCAAAACGAGTTTCCTTACCAGTCTTCGTAAGGAAAGGTTGTATGTGATACAATCAGAAAGGTTTTGTCGACCCTAAGGATGCTAAAAGGTATGCTAGCTCCAGTGATCCTTCCATGGACTGGAGTAAGCATCTCGGAGTTGGAATGTACGCTTTGATAAGATGATCAAAGATTTTGGGTCTATACAAAGTTTATGAGAAACTTGTATTTCCAAAGAAGTGAGTGGGAGCACTATAGAATTTCTGATGAGTATATGTTGTTGACATATTGATGATCAGAAATGATGTAGAATTTATAGAAAGCATATAGGGTTATTTGAAAGGTGTTTTCCAATAGAAAACCTGGATTAAGCTACTTGAACATTGAGCATCAAGATCTATGAGGATAGATCAAAAACGCTTTATGGTACTTTCAAATGAGCACATACCTTAACATGATCTTGAAGGTGTTTAAGATGGATCAGTCAAAGAAGGAGTTCTTGCCTGAGTAGTAAGGTACAAAGTTAAAACTTAAAGCTCGACCACGGCAGAAAAGAGAGAAAGGACGAAGGTCGTCCCCTATGTTTCAGACATAGGCTCTATAGTATGCTATGCTGTGTACCGCACCGGAAGTGTGCCTTGCCATGAGTCAGTCAAGGGGTACAAGAATGATCCAGGAATGGATCATTGGACAGCGGTCAAAATTGTCCTTGGAGTAAATAAGGACATGTTTCTCGATTATGGAGGTGATAAAGAGTTCGGCGTAAAGGGTTACGTCGATGCAAGCTTTAACACCTATCCGAGTGACTCTGAGCAGCAAACCGGATACGTATAGTGGAACAACCATTTGGAATAGCTCCAAGTGGAGCGTGGAAGCAGCATTTACAATATGACATAGAGAATTGCGAGGTACATACGGATCTGAATGTTACAGATCCGTTGACTAAAACCTCTCTCACAAGCAGAACATGATCAAACCCCAGAACTCATTGAGTCTTAATCACATGATGATGTGAACTAGTTTAATGACACTAGTAAACTCTTTGGATGTTGGTCACATGGTGATGTGACCTGTCAGTGTTAATCACATGGTGATGTGAACTAGATTATTGACTCTAGTGCAAGTGGGAGACTGTTGGAAATATGCCCTAGAGGCAATAATAAAAGTGTTATTATTATATTTCTTTGTTCATGATAATGGTCTTTTATTCATGCTATAACTGTATTATCCGGAAATCGTAATACACGTGTGAATACATAGACCACAATATGTCCCTAGTGAGCCTCTAGTTGACTAGCTCGTTGTGATCAACAGATAGTCATGGTTTCCTGGCTATGGACATTGGATGTCGTTGATAACGGGATCACATCATTAGGAGAATGATGTGATGGACAAGACCCAATCCTAAGCCTAGCACAAAGATCGTGTAGTTCGTATGCTAAAGCTTTTATAATGTCAAGTATCATTTCCTTAGACCATGAGATTGTGCAACTCCCGGATACCGTAGGAATGCTTTGGGTGTACCAAACGTCACAACGTAACTGGGTGGCTATAAAGGTGCATTACAGGTATCTCCGAAAGTGTTTGTTGGGTTGGCACGAATCGAGACTGGGATTTGTCACTCCGTGTAAACAGAGAGGTATCTCTGGGCCCACTCGGTAGGACATCATCATTATGTGCACAATGTGACCAAGGGGTTGATCACGGGATGATGTGTTACGGAACGAGTAAAGAGACTTGCCGGTAACGAGATTGAACAAGGTATCGGTATACCGACGATCGAATCTCGGGCAAGTAAAATACCGCTAGACAAAGGGAATTGTATACGGGATTGATTGAGTCCTTGACATCGTGGTTCATCCGATGAGATCATCGTGGAACATGTGGGAGCCAACATGGGTATCCAGATCCCGCTGTTGGTTATTGACCGGAGAACGTCTCGGTCATGTCTACATGTCTCCCGAACCCGTAGGGTCTACACACTTAAGGTTCGATGACGCTAGGGTTATAAAGGAAGTTTGTATGTGGTTACTGAATGTTGTTCGGAGTCCCGGATGAGATCCCGGACGTCACGAGGAGTTCCGGAATGGTCCGGAGGTAAAGATTTATATATGGGAAGTCCTATTTTGGCCACCGGAAAATGTTCGGGATTTTTCGGTATTGTACCGGGAAGGTTCTAGAAGGTTCCGGAGTGGGGCCCACCTGCATGGGGGGACCCACATGAACGTGGGTAGTGGGGGCAAGGCCCCACACCCCTGGTCAAGGCGCACCAAGATCCCCCCTTAGAAGGAATAAGATCATATCCCGAAGGGATAAGATCAAGATCCCTAAAAAGGGGGGATAACAATCGGTGGGGAAGGAAATGATGGGATTTCTTTCCTCCCACCTTGGCCAACGCCCCAACGGACTTGGAGGGCAAGAAACCAGCCCCTCCACCCCTATGTATAGTGGGGAGGCGCATGGGAGCTTCACACGAAGTTCTGGCGCAGCCCTTCCCCTCTCCCAAGACCTCCTCCTCTCCCGCAGGCGCTTGGCGAAGCCCTGCAGGATTGCCACGCTCCTCCACCACCACCACGTCGTTGTGCTGCTGTTGGATTGAGTCTTCCTCAACCTCTCCCTCTCTCCTTGCTGGATCAAGGCGTGGGAGACGTCACCGGGCTGTACGTGTGTTGAACGCGGAGGTGCCGTCCGTTCGGCACTAGGATCTCCGGTGATTTGAATCACGACGAGTACGACTCCTTCAACCCCGTTCTCTTGAACGCTTCCACTTAGCGATCTACAAGGGTATGTAGATGCACTCTCCTTCCCCTCGTTGCTGGTTTCTTCATAGATAGATCTTGGTGACACGTAGGAAAATTTTGAATTTCTGCTACGTTCCCCAACACGCACCCCCGCCGCGCTCTGGGGAGGCAGGCACGGCCGCAGTCTCCATGGCCACCAGCGGCAGAGACACTGGCTCAATCCCAAGCCCTTCGAAGGACGGGTCCAGGGAGCGAGCAAGGTGGGGGAGGGGGAGGCTTACTGCCGTGTCTTGAGTCGCGATCACCCCCAGCTTCTCCCAAGTCTTAGTATCAATAGACGTGTCTTGAATGCTGCCTTCCTGCTCGTCTGCCAGCTCGCCCATCACCGTATCCTGACCAACCACCAACGCACCAGAGACAGTCGCTCCCTTCTATGGCACCACCGCCGTAGCTCTGGGCACACTCACACCATTGGCAGCCACCTTGGAGGAGTTGCCCGATTAAGGTCCAGACTTGTGAGTCCCGCCCTTGCCGTGATGACTGTCGGGCGGGGGAGCGGAGGGGCCCGCCCCCGGAGCCCCTCCGCCATCCCCCAGCCTACACGGTAGCTGCTCCAGCTCAACCCTGATCTGGTACCCTTCGTGGTTGAACCAGACCTCCACTGTGCCGTTCAGCTTGGCTGGGGTCTTGCAGGCCAGCTTCATCCTCACCGGGCCTAGTTTAATGATGGAAAGCTCATCAACCACGATAGGCCGCCCCAACATCTTGAACGCCTCCTTGATACGCTCGATCTTGCGATGTTTCTCCGGGATCCCGTGGAGCCGCACCCAAGCTTCTGGCATAACCAAAGGGGGAATCACCTCATGAACCACATCACGCACCCTAGCAGTGATGTCGTTGATGGAAAGGAACAACTTGCCACTAGTCCGGGCCATATGAAGGAGATCTGCAGAGGGGAAAACCATCATGAAATCATCTTCTCCCACTTGGGGTGACTTGCCAGTCCCAGTCCCCCGTGACCATGTGCTTGAGCTCCTGCTTGAGGACCCGCAGGTTCAGGCGGCCCGGCTCTGCAGATAGAATCGCAGAATTGCTTAGTTAGTGTAAGTCAATTGATCGTCCATGCTCGATTATATTACAGTAGTAGGTAATCATTCTGTTGGAGTAACTGACGGACACGAACGCACGTACGTGCAGGGCTGTGATGTGTCGGTGCTGCTGGACCCGACGCCGGAGAACCCCAACACGGAGAAGACGGCGCCGATCAACATCGGCCTGGCCGCCTTCGATCTGCTCGACGACATCAAGACGTCGGTGGAGGACCGGTGCCCCGGCGTCGTCTCCTGCGCGCACATCCTCATCTTCGCCGCCCGCGACGCCGCCAGCCTGCTGAGCAACGGCCACGTCCACTTCGACGCCCTGGCGGGCCGCCTGGACGGCGTGCACTCCCGCGCGGCGGAGGCGCAGCAGGACCTCCCCGACTCCACCTTCACCATCGCGGAGCTCATCCAGAACTTCAAGCGCAAGAACTTCACGATCGAGGAGCTGGTGATCCACTATAACCACTCACCTTTAGAGACTAAAAATAGCACCAGTTATACAAGAACGATCGTGGCCGCGGTATTTATTGCACAACACCATCTACTGTAACACTTATAATTTTGAATTATTTGGAAAAATTGAGAAATTGAGAAGGTTCATCAATTGTTAAACAGTTCATCGATTTGACAAATGTTTCACAAAAAAAACAACCATCAAGTCCGAAGAAAAGTTTGTCGATTTTGAAAAAAGTTCATCGGTGTTAAAAAGAAAGTTAATTTAATTTGGAATAGAAAGTTAACTGATTTTAGAAATGAGTTCGAATTTGAAAAAAAAATCATGAAGTTTGAAAAAAGTTCATCAAATTTGAAATATAATCATCGAATTTGAAAAAAAGTTCATCGGTTTTTTCAAAAAAGTTCATCTCAAATGAAAAAGGTTTATAGATTTCAAAAAAAGTTCTTCAAATTTAAAAATGTTCCCCAGATTTGAAAAAGGTTCGTCGATTTTTTTAAAATTCATTGATTTTCAAAAAAAGTTCATCAATTTTGAAAAAAGTTCTTTGAAATTGGAAAAAGTTCAGCAACTATAAAATTCATGGTTTTGAAAAAAGTTGACGCATTTAGTAAAAGAAAACAGGAAAGAAAAAAAAGGCCAAAAAGATAATATAGAAAACATAGGGGCATTTACTATACATAGAAATCCAAGAAAAAGAAGTAGTTTTGCAAAGTAGCTAAGTTGGCGACGTTGTTAGTGCAGTTCGCTCGTGTTGTAGAGATCGTGATTTTGATCGCTGTTAGTTGCAATCCGCTCGGAACTTTTTTTGAGTGTTAAACAGAAATAAAAATGTGAAATGAGCCGGCCCAGAGCTGAGGCTGTGTTGCGCCGGTTTGCAGAATGTACTGCAACGGGCGCTGAAGGCGCCCCCAGTTAGTAGCCATATTTATTCCTCGTCAAGTTAAACCTGAGCATTCTCTGGGCCGGGCTGGGCTTCACAAAGCCCGACTAACAAAACCTCGAGCCCGGACGGCCGCAGCACGACAAGCTGCCTATTTTTGCATTTATAAAAATAATAAACCACCTATTTTGAGGTTAAATAATATAATATTACATCTGTTCTTTATCTAGAATTCTAAAATACATGTTTCCCTTGCTTTTCCCGGGCTTGAAATCAGGGCCCAAACCCGGCCCAAAAGCTAGGGTTTGGGCCGGGCCTGCCAGGCCCGGCCACCCATGCTCCGATTTACGTCAAATGTAGTGCATTCGACCTACTCTAGCTGATGGCAAATTTTGTCTCAAAAATAAAAACCTAACGGTAAATTGTTCCCAAAAAAGATAAGAACAAATATTTTTACCCACCCACTAAATTACGTTGCATTACATGCTGGTTCTTTTGCCTCTTGCCTAACCCATTTTTTGTTTGTTGTTCAATTGAGTTCTAGAAAATCTTCATGAATTGCAAAAATATTCATGGACATAAAAATTGTTTAGATTTTTGTTAAAAATGTGCTTGAAAATGTAAAATGTGTAAGAACTCAAAAAAGCTCATGAATTTTTCATGTTTGCCCATTCAAGATTATTCTCCAACTTTTAAAAAATAATTAATTATAAATGTTTGCCTATTTTAAAAATCTTTGTCATTTGTTTTATGAATATTAAAAATGTTCGTAATTTTCATTTTTCATGATTTTTTCAAGCGTTTGCAAAATATTTGACACATGTTCTTTAATTCGTAAAAATGTTCATAGATTTTTAAAATCATGATTTGGAACAATGTTCGTGATTTAAAACTGTTCACAAATTGTTGATGAATTTTAAAATGATCATGACTTCAATAAAAATCATGTTTTTAAAAAGCGTATTTAAAAAGCGACGAGAAAAAGAAAAGGAAAAACCTTCTGGAACCTCACCCAAACCAGACATAAGGTTTTGGAATCTTCCCAAACCGTGGTGAACAGTTTCCTTGTGTCCAATGGCTTGTTACATGCTCCCTCCGTTCCTAAATATTTGTCTTTTTAAAGATTCCAAATGGACCATCACATACGAATGTATATAGACATATTTTAAAGTGTAGATTCACTCATTTTGCTTCGTATGTAGTCACTTATTGCAATCTGTAGAAAGACAAATATTTAGAAACGGAGGGAGTAGAAAGAACGTTGTGCTTACTGGGCCGGAGCTCGCCTCAAGTGGGTGATGCCCTCACAGGGATATTGTAGTGTGTGAGAAGTAGAGGTTTGCATCAGGAAGCTTCTAGGCATAGCAAACTGAAAACACGTGGACTTAGCCATGTTACAAACTGGATTACACTGGACACACTGCAGGGTGCGGATCTCACAGTGTGTGTGGGCGCACGCATGTAAACCCTAGACTGAAAATTGAAAATGCAGGCACAACACGAGCCTGTCGTTATCCAATTTGTATCCCGTGCAGGTATGAAAATGGAGTAGAAACTTTCTGCTTTAACAGAGGAAAAATGAAAAAGGAGAGGAAATATGAATATGAAAATGGAAATTTGCAAAAAGAAAGCAGAAATAGATTTTTTTATGCGAAAACGGAAACAAAAATGAAACAATGTTTTCCGGTGGATCAGGCATGGAAACGTATTTTTCCTTTTTCATGAATATTGAATTTTTGTTTTGACTATAGACATATGGCTACTTTGTAGTCCAATCACCAAACCACACAATGACACAATGAGTAGAATGGATCATTTGAGGCACAACTTCCACCAGAAAGAATGTGCTCAGCTTGACCCTTGTCTAAAGAAAAAACTCAGCTTGATCCTATACACAATTGTCTAGTACTACTACAATACTATGCTAAGTTGCTAACATAATGATATTATTTTGTAGCCATGTTAACAATTCATTAAATTTATTTGTTTTTGTGTGTATTTTCTTATTATTCAAGGGGTTTTTAAGTTTCGATCAACGTCCATGTCTGTTTTCGTGTCTGCTATGTATTCGTTTTTGATGATACCTGTTTCCGTATTCATTTTCTAGGTTCGCTTCTGTAAAAACATATGAAAATAAACGTGACAACAGTTAGTTCCGTCCATTTCCGCTTCGTTTTCATCCCTAACACCCGCGTGTGTTTTGTTTGCTTGTGTTTTTCATTGTAAACTACTCTGCGCACACATTATGGTGGCTGATTTTGAGACCGACGCCTGATCCAGCGGCTATACGAGCGCTGCTCATACCCATACATGGTTGGATGCATAGCATCATCCAAACATCGGCCGGATACTGTCGTCCCTATATCTTTTTCATTCAGCAAAAACCCATCCAAGAACAACAGCACTTTAAAAATCGACCCGAGATCAACAGGACTTTTATTTGGTTCCTTCACGAGTCGAACAGGCAGCAATAGGCGTGAATTTATTATTGAGAAAAACTTGCAGGAGCAGGAGCATCTCCCTCCTTCGGGTTACATTCTTCTTTCTGCCTGAAAAGCAGCTCCACACAGAGACACAGGGTAGCTAAGGCCACCTCGCACTAACTGCCGACTAACAGCAAGCCTCGCCACAACACAAGAAGAGACCAAGAGAGGCACAACAACAGAAAAGATTTTACTAGGGCTAATCGATGTAACACTGCTGAATAACTAGCTAGCTAGAAACTACGTAGATCGAGCTCCGGGCGGTCGAACCATCCATCGTGCGCGTCGGCCTTCCGATCGAATTCACAGACCATGGCGGTGGTGCCGGTGGTGGTGGTGAAGGGAGCCGAGATGCATCGGCGCCGGGGCCGGAGCCGTAGACGGGGCGGACATCGGGGCGAACATGCCGGTCATGTTGAAGCCGAACGGCATGGACGGGCTCGGGGCGATGGGCGGCGCCAGCAGCGGGGACGCGACGGCGGGGTGGGGCGGGCACTGGTAGCACTTGGCGAAGAGGCCGAAGGTGGACACCTGCTGCACGAAGTTGGTGATGCTGGCCCACCCGCCGAATCCGAAGCCGACGACAAGCACCCACGCCACCACGAACGAGTTGATCACGTACGCCCCCGTCCAGCCTCCGGCGAACCGCGGCGGCCGCTCCACCGCGTTCTGCATTTTGAATCCCTCGTCAGACAAACATAAATTCATGCTGTATTTAGACAAAACGGCATGGGAATGTGAAAATGGCGGTAATAATGATGTCACAGGTGAAGGGGGCATCCGGTGCGTGGAGCTGACAGCCCCAAGCGCTCAAGTGGCGGAGTACTCTACTGCTGCTGCTTTTGTTGCTTTCTAGACACGGCGGCATCGGTGTCCGGACAGAATTATGTGCAGACTGCCTGCGCGCCTGCTGCGTGCTCCATCCGTCGATCGATGCCAAGGGCTCCCCGACAGCGGATGATACAAAACCACGCCCGCATTTCACCGCACTTTTCTCTCAACTTTGCGGTACTGTGCACGATGGTGAGTGGTGGGTGTACTTTTTTTGAAGTTATCATCGCTGGTGGTGCTGAAAGGCATTGGCTGACACTCGATCACTTCACTGCTAAGCTAGCTGGCTGCATGCATGCTGCGGTTTTGTCTTGCATTCAGCGAGACATCATAACATGCTGCGGCAGGAGCAGCAGATACGCAGACAATGTATACTCCAACGGAGTGGATTATACATTACTATTCAAACTACTACCAAATATTAGTACTGTATTTTTGTGGAATGTTTTTGTGCGGCCAGTTAACTGATCGAGAAACATATCAGACACCGACGAGCCAGCAATTGTGCGTGCATCTTGTGAAGGAGGCTAGTTTCCATGAGTGACAGGTCATGTTCCCCCCTAGTGTCACAGTTTACACTGTGAGCAAGCAGATTCACTATTCCCAGACATGTACATCATCTGCAAGACTGCAACAATGGCGACTAGCTAGCTGGCTGCTGCTGGAGCAGCTGTACGCATGGAGCCCAGGTGTGTAGCCATGCACAAACAAAAAACCCATGCATGCATGTCGATAAATCTCACCGGCCGGCGTCTAGATCAATCGATCAATATCTCGTACTACAGTGTTTAGATTATTAGAAAAAGAAAGTGATGGTACAAGCAAAAGGGTAATAATATGACGTGTAGTAGGAGGAGGAAATGACGAACCTCGCGGGACTGTGGTGAGCGGAAGGTGACCATGTGCGCCATGGCGGGGATGATGTAGACGGTGAAGCTGACGAGGAGCGATCCGACGGCGGAGTTGATGGGGCCGAAGAAGGGGAAGATGATGGCGAGGAACCAGATGGGGACGACGACGGGGAGCCTGGCGGCGGCGCGCTTGCAGAGGCTGCGGCAGTCGTGGAGGCCGATGAGCTTCTCCCACACGAAGTAGAGCGGGGTGCAGGCGAAGCCGAAGGTGATGAACTGGTGGATGAGCATGAGGATGACGGCGGCGTCGCGCCAGGCGTCGCGCGGGAGCAGCGAGAGCGCGTTGGAGTGCGTGAGCAGCTCGTCGCCGAACGCCCAGTACGCCGCCGACGCCGACGGCAGCGTCAGGGTGAGCACGTACAGCGTCGCCAGCAGGTAGATGGCCTTGAACTTCTGCGGCCGCCACATCGCGT
The DNA here is from genome assembly GCF_018294505.1 of Triticum aestivum. Classification (NCBI taxonomy): domain Eukaryota; kingdom Viridiplantae; phylum Streptophyta; class Magnoliopsida; order Poales; family Poaceae; genus Triticum; species Triticum aestivum. The sequence goes on from NC_057795.1 coordinate 106,030,720, forward strand.
GCATCACCTCCCTGCACACGCAAAGACACACGGATCAGATGGCGTACATTGTTGCCCGCGTGCTCTAAGATTCGTGCAACCTTCAGTTCTACACTACCTAGCGATTGCATATACAGCTTACCGCGACACAAACAATGAAACAAAGCGAGATGGAGATGGACGTGGACGTGGTTGGGCTTTGCCGTGACAAGGTAGCATGAACATGGCGACGGGACCCAGGTGTCGTGGCAGCTCGCTGTGCCACAGCAAGTGGGCCCACCTAGCTGATGTACTATCATGCATGCAGCGGTCTTCTCTTTGTCGAAGGAAAATACCACACATGAGATGCAAATGTAAATGTGCATGCATTCAGCGCTAGCTATGGGAAAAAGAGAGGCTTCAAAGCCTCAAAGCTCCAGCACTTTGCAGTAGCACCGGTCTTGCATTCAGCACTTTGCGGTACTGCTCAGCTCTACTCTGAAACAGTGTGTTTCTTTGCAGATGCCTGATGATGTTCCAGACTCCAACGTGAACACTGCTGGTACGAAAAAGTGTACAAAACGAATAATCTTGTGCTAAACCTACAAGCTATATATACGTAGTACTATATACCACAAGAACACTGTTGGTAGGAGTACGAAAAAGTGTAAACGGATAATCTTGTGCTAAACCTACAAGCTTGCTGGTAGTACCACAAATATGAATCCTAAATTCCTTTTTGAGGGTAAAAAAAAATCCTAGGTAGATATATTATCCTGCTAGCTCAGGTTTCAACTTTGTTTATGTTGAAAATTTAGAAACGTACATGCTCCGCTCCACCATGCACGAGCATTGTGCTCGGTTGATGTGTGGGTAGCACGTGTGTGTTCTTGGGATATACTGCATGCACGCATATGGGCACCGTGCGTGCATGTCTAGGTCTAGATGGTCGCCAACTGACGGCCGTTGCATGTATACAAGACGACCCCGCATGTCAGACGACATTCCCGTTGCACGTGACCCCGAGCTGGGCAGTAGCGTGCACGCTCCGTGGCACAGTGACCGTTACTACATTGCATGCCATTGCTACTTAATTAACTAGATCATCATCGATATAAAAAAAACAAGATCATCATCAGCTTTGGAAAAAGATTAGTAGTGCAAGTGAAAAAGCAAGCAAGCAAGTGGGGCGTGTCGGCTTACACGGTGACAGCGTGGCCCCCGAAGGTGTAGAGGATGTTGGTGGCGCCGGTGAAGTAGAGCATGATGGTGGTGGGGCCGGAGTGCTTGACGCCGGCGGCCTGGCCGTGCATGAGGGAGGCGACGGCGATGTACCAGGCGGTGTAGGTGGTCATGAGGAGGCCCAGGAAGGACCAGACGCGGTAGTTGTGGAAGGAGGGGATGAAGACGGTGGTGGCGCAGCAGGCGCCGAAGATGTAGGTCCACGTCCGCTTGTCCAGGTGGTCGTTCACGTAGTAGATGTTGCTGGCGCAGCCGATGAGCTGGATCACCGACCCGAACAGCAGGAACGTGCAGTTGAAGGCCAGCCCGACGTTCCTCCAGTGCCGCCCCAGCAGCCCGTCCAGCACCTCGAACCACTGCCATGCAAACATCAACAATGGCGGTTACTTAGAGATGGAAGCTTGGAATGCAGCGACAATGGAGGAAGAAGAAGGACGGAGGCGCGTACCTGGATGACGTGGTTGCGGAAGTCGACCTTGTCCTTCTCCTTGCGGGTGCGGTACTCGAGGTAGAGGATGCTGATGAGGTAGGCGGTCCAGCTGCCCAGGAGGCCGTAGAAGAGCTGGAACAGGATGCCGCTCACCATGCCCAGCTGCGCGAAGGAGTAGGGCAGCGTCAGCAGGACCTGGGCGACCTGGTTCGACGCGCAGCTGAACCACGCGTCGTACGCCGACCCGCCGTGCCACAGCAGGCCGGACAGCCGGGACTTGCTGTCGCCGCCGCCGTCCTGCCCGTCCTCCGCGTCCGCCTCGTAGCGGCTCAGCCCGGCGGGCGCCTTCTCGTCGGCGACGCTCGTCTCGGACGCCATCTTCCGTTGCTCTGGCTTGGCTAGTGCCTGTCGCTTAGCACTGCTGATCTTGGCGAGCTTTTCTTGCTCACAGGAGGTAACTTTAGCTACCTAGCTGGCCGTTGGTTTATAATGGTGGTGACTGGTGATAGGTTGGAGTGTGCAGGGGAGGGGGAGAGGTCGTATATATACGCAGAGGCCGCCGGCCGGAGGCGCTGAGGAGGCAGCACTCCAGCAGCTCAGGCATAAAGAAAATAAAGCTAAGCCGGCGCCCGCCCCCACACGACCTCACTTTTCTCTCTCTACATGTGCATTTTTCTGATAAAAGGAAAAACAAAAGGCTCAAAAGGCGGGGGTAGTTTGCTGAAAAATCCTGAGGAAAGTGGTACCTGGGTGTGGGACACTCATGTCAGGGAACACATGACAGATGATGCTACGAAGGCGTTTGGTAGCCTCCATAGTGCACAACCAGGTCCACAAGATGCAAGTTTGGTCAGTTTGGTTGCCTGAGCTGCGTCAAATTTCTAGTTCACATGATGTGTTAAAGTACTCTGAGACCACGCTGAAGGAGAACAGCCGAATCGACCATTTTTCCATAGCAGCATGTGCCTCTCACCCGCATGAGTTGGGAAGCATGGGAGACTGACCTCCACATTCACATCACACTCCCTCACTCTCTCACCGCCCCTTAAGTTTCTCCGATTGTTGACACTCAAACGCGCCACCTCACTCTCATCCCATCTGACATCCCAATCCACAACCGGTGGCTGGACAACTTCACCAGGCAGGGCATTGACCCGATCACAACTATCTGGGCGCCGGCCCCCTTCTGCACTAGGCAGCGGTTCGCGGCCATTGATCATTGTCGTCTTTCATGTCGTTCAATGCGGGTGCGGCTAGTACATCGATTGCGACTACAGGAAGCACATTGGCCGTGCCCCGGGGTGGGGATTTTCATCCCCATGCTAGGGTTTTCTCCCCTTGCTCTGGGCCAAGCTGAGGGTCCCTCGGCCGAAACCTTGACGGTTGCACTTGGTTCCTCCAATGTGTGCCTCACGAGGATCAAGGGAGCGACATCTAGGGCCTTGACGTTGGGCCATGCAATGGACGGCTCATCCGCGACTGTGGTGTTGGGCTACGCTAGGTGCATCGGCCGCAATATAAAATTTCCTACGCGCAGAACAACCAAAAACATGCTATGAGAGATGGATCACTCATCGTTACCACTAGACATGCAGTGTCGTGTAGCGGAAGTAGAGTTGGACCAGTGCCTCTCTGGAGTCGTCTCCTCCTCGATCTCCCTCGACCAGCCGGTTGTCCGGATTCCGCGTACATGTTCATCGGAGCGGCGCAATTGCACTGCCTCTAGCGGTATCCACGTGTGCAGGAGGAACACCATGTGGTGAACTGCTAGGACCGATCACATAGCCAACGACGAGTGGACGTGGCTAGTAACAACACATGCAAAGCCCTAGTGACGGTGCCGAAGCATCAACTGAATGAGTGTGCCGCACCTCCACTACATATAGGCGTCCGTCGCGGGCTCAACACTTCGGCCTCGCATGGATCCTAAATCCCAAATTCTGTTCGGCCTGGATCCAAGTCCGAGTAGGATCACATCTAACTAGTTGCGTCGGATCTGGCCTCACAGGTTCCTTCCCTTAAGCGTGTGACCCCTTAGGTTCAAGCCGGCTTGGTCACAGGTGCGATCACCTCTGACCTGCTCGGCTGGTAGCAACCTCTAGCAAGGCGTGCCGACCACCGAGTAGACAATAAAGCCGGTTGATGAACCTGTATAATATGTCACGCTTATGTTCCCTTTGTCACACGATATATGTTGTCGGGCTCAAGGCGAGCATGTCATCCTTGCGCTAGCCTGACCTCTTTCTCGTTCCAGTGATACCGACCACAAACCAGATTATCTCATAATCCTTGTCGCATGTCCATTCTTATCTTGGTCGGATCACATAAGGGCCTCAGAGTATACCTCTCCTGATCGGAGGGGCAAATCCCATCTTGCTCGACCATGTCTTGCGGCATGGGTCTGGACAAGCCTGAAACCAACCTTTATAACTACCCAGTTATGGAGTAGCGTTTGGTTGGCCCAAAGCAGGCCTGTCACCATCCTGAGTACATGTGTCAGCTCAGGTCTTAGGACATCGAACGTATGTTGTACTAGAGACTCACAGATGACCTATCGTTGCGTCTCATAGTCAGGTCTGTTCCAATCGGACCTTATCTGGACCCGGATCCGACTATGTCGAATCCGACGAGATCCTTCCAAGTCCATATTATCCAGCTAGCATTGAATGCTCCATGGCTACTGAGACCGAGCCATCCACTGTGTCATATTCTAGTCTATTCGGATGGGCATCCACACAACCCTTTCGAACAAGTATTGTAGAGCAAGTATTGATATTTATTGCATTATGGGCTGTTGTTACACATTATAACACAATACTTATGCATTTTCTCTCTTATTCCACAAGGTTTACATGAAGAGGGAGAATGCCCACACTGGAATTCTGGGCTGGAAAAGGAGCAAATATTAGATACCTATTCTGCACAACTTCAAAAGTCCTAAAACTTTACGGAGAATAATTTTGGAACTAATAAAAAATATTGGATGAAGAAAGGACCAGGGGGACCCACTAGTCAACCACAAGGGTGGGGGGTGCGCCCTAGCCCCTGGCCGTACCCCCTACCTTGCCGCCAGCCTGGCAGGCTCCCGGTGCCCGTCTTTTCCTATATGAAGGGTTTTACCTGGAAAAAAATAAAGAAGGAAGCTTTCGGGACGAAGCACCGCTGTCTCGAGGCGGAACCTCGGCAGAACCAATCTAGGGTTCCGGCGGAGCTGTTCTGCCAGGGAAACTTCCCTCCGGGAGGGGGAAATCGAAGCCATCATCATCACCAACGGTCCTCTCATCGAGAGGGGCTCAATCTCCATCAACATCTTCACCAGCACAATCTCCTCTCCAAACCCTAGTTCATCTTGTGTATCCGATCTTTGTCTCAAAACCACAGATTGGTACCTGTGGGTTGATAGTAGTGTTGATTACTCCTTGTAGTTGATGCTAGTTGGTTTATTCGGTGGAAGATCGTATGTTCAGATCCTTAATGATAATTAATATTCCTCTGATTATGAACATGAATATGCTTTATGATTAGTTACGTCTGTTCCCGAGGACATGGGAGAAGTCTTGTTATAAGTAATCATGTGAATTTGGTATTCGTTCGATATTTTGATGAGATGTATGTTGTCTCTCCTCTAGTGGTGTTATGTGAACGTAGACTACATGACACTTCACCATTGTTTGGGCCTAGGGGAAGGCATTGGAAAGTAATAAGTAGATGATGGGTTGCTAGAGTGACAGAAGCTTAAACCCTAGTTTATGTGTTGCTTCGTAAGGGGCTGATTTGGATCCATATGTTTCATGCTATGGTTAGTTTTATCTTAATTGTTCTTTCGTAGTTGCAGATGCTTGCGAGAGGGGTTAATCATAAGTGGGAGGCTTGTCCAAGGAAGGGAAACACCCACGCTATTGGGGAACGCAGTAATTTAAAAAAAAAATCCTACGATCACGCAAGATCTATCTAGGTGATGCATAGCAACGAGAGGGGAGAGTGTGTCCACGTACCCTCGTAGATCGAAAGCGGAAGTGTTTCAATAACACAGTTGATGTAGTCGAACTTCTTCGCAATCTAACCGATCAAGTACCGAACGTACGACACCTCCACGTTCAGCACACGTTCAGCTCGATGACGTCCCTCGTGCTCTTGATCTAGTTGAGGACTAGGGTGAGTTCCATCAGCACGATGGCATGGCGATGGTGATGATGATGCTACTGGCGCAGGGCTTCGCCTATGCACTACGATGGTATGATCGAGGTGTGTAACTATGGAGGGGGGCACCGCACACGGTTAATAGAAACTTGTGTGTCCTAGGGTGCCCCTGCCTCCGTATATAAAGGAGCAAGGGGGAGGCCAGCCGGCCCTAGGGGTGCGCCCAAGGAGAGGGAGTCCTACTAGGACTACTAGTCCTAGTAGGATTCCATCACAAGGAAGAGAGGGGGAAGGAAGGAGAGGGAAAGGGAGTAGGAAAGGGGGGCACCGCCCACCTTTCCTTGCCCAATTCAGACTCAAGGGGGGGGGGGGAGAGGCACGGCCAGCCCTCCTGCAGCCCTCCTCTCTCTCCACTAAGGCCCATGGTGGCCCATTTCCCAGGGGGTTTCGGTAACCCCTCCGGCACTCCGGTTTTACCCGAAACTTCTCTGACACTTTCGGTGTCCGAATAACATGGTCCAATATATCAATCTTTATGTCTCGACCATTTTGAGATAGGGATGGTAGTTTTGCCCATGGGTATGGGTACCCGCGGGTACCCTACCCGAAAACAATGGGCATGGGCATGACTTGGAAAGATTTTGTACCCATGGGTAGTGGGTATCCATACCCGAAAAATCTATGGGTAGGGCATGGGTATTCAATTGCACCCATGGGTAACCCAATGGATACCCAAAATGAATTAATAAATCAAAATTATTCCTATGACATGTCGGGTAAGCATCTAACTCCTATGGCCCAACCCTAAATCTTCTATTCTATAAACCAGCCATAGGTCATAGGCCTGCAATCGCCTGCTCGACACTCCTCTGACATCCTATGTAACTTCTTGAAACAACGAAATCTTGACTCATCGCCATTGGACTCCTCTAAACTCTCGATCAAGTGACCCCCAATTTCAGCTGCTCATTCTCACTATGTCGGGCTTCCACCAACCGCTGCTCATACTCCCTTGATGCCTCCAAGAAGCCACCCATCGGTGGAGACTATGTTGGTGCCATAATGCCTGCCCATATCACTTGATTTTCAGACTCATTTCTCTAAAAAAAACCAACATTTAAATGCTATATATGGTACCCCAATGGATACCCATTGGGTACAGGGTACCTGATGGGTATGGGCATGGGTATCAATTTATGCCCATGGGTATTGAAGTGGGTGGGTATAGAAAGTTTCTATGGGTATGGGTTTGGGTAGAAGGAGGTTGTACCCGCCCATACCCTACCCATTGCCATCCCTATTTTGAGACTCCTCGTCACGTCTTTGATCTCATCCAGGACTCCGAACAAACTTCGGTCATCAAAAACACATAACTCATAATACATATCTTCATCCAACGTTAAGCGTGCGGACCCTACGGGTTCAAGAACTATATAGACATGACCGAGACTCATCTCTGGTCAATAACCAATAGCGGAACCTGGATGCTCATATTGGCTCCTACATATTCTACGAAGATCTTTATCGGTCAAACCGCATACAACATACATTGTTCACTTTGTCATCGGTATGTTACTTGCCCGAGATTCGATCGTCGGTATCATCATACCTAGTTCAATCTCGTTACCGGCAAGTCTCTTTACTCATTCTGTAATACTTCATCCTGCAACTAACTCATTAGTCACATTGCTTGCAAGGCTTATAGTGATGAGTATTACCGAGAGGGCCCAGAGATACCTCTCCGAAACATGGAGTGGCAAATCCTAATCTTGATCTATGCCAACCCAACAAGCACCTTCGGAGACCCATGTAGAGCATCTTTATAATCACCCATTTATGTTGTGACGTTTGATAGCACATAAGGTGTTCCTCCAGTATTCGGGAGTTGCATAATCTCATGGTCTGAGGAACATGTACAAGTCATGAAGAAAGCGGTAGCAATGAAACTGTAACGATCATAATGCTAAGCTAACGGATGGGTCATGTCCATCACATCATTCTCCTAATGATGTGATCCCGTTCATAAAATGACAACACATGTCTATGGTTAGGAAACTTAACCATCTTTGATTAACGAGCTAGTCTAGTAGAGGCATACTAGGGACATTATGTTTTGTCTATGTATTCACACATGTACTAAGTTTCCGGTTAATACAATTCTAGCATGAATAATAAACAGTTATCATTTATTAAGTAAATAAATAATAACTTTATTATTTCCTCTAGGGCATATTTCCTTCACAAGCAGCGGTCCACCCACATATCAAATTATCAAAGTAACGAACGCGAATCATATGAGCATGATGAAAACTATCTTGACAGTATGTGTCCTCGGGAGTGCTTTGCTTTATATAAGAGTTTGTCCAGGCTTGTACTTTGCTACAAAAAGTATTGGGCCACCTTGATGCACCTTAGTTACTCTTGTTGCTTGTTACCGGTTACGAATTATCTTATCACACAACTATCTGTTAACGATAATTTCAGTGCTTGCAAAGAATACCTTGCTGAAAACCACTTGTCATTTCCTTCTGCCCTTCGTTGGGTTCGACATTCTTACTTATCGAAAGGACTACGATAGATCTCCTATACTTGTGGGTCATCATGGAGCATCACACAAAGATATGGGCAAGGGCCCTTTTTAATGAGATCTACAGGATGTATTTGTTGGGGAACGCGGTGATTTCAAAAATTTCCTACGATCACGCAAGATCTATCTCTAGGTGATGCATAGCAACAAGAGAGGAGAGTGTTGTCCACGTACCCTCGCAGACCGAAAGCGGAAGCGTTATGACAACGCGGTTGATGTAGTCGTACGTCTTCACGATCCGACTAATCCTAGCACCGAAGGTACGGCATCTCCGCGATCTGCACACGTTCAGCTCGGTTATGTCCCACAAAATCTAGATCCAGCTAAGGTTGAGGGAGAGTTTCTCAGCACGATGGCGTGGTGACGGTGATGATGAAGTTACCGGTGCAGGGCTTTGCCTAAGCACTACGACGATATGACCGAGGTGTGTAACTGTGGAGGGGGTTACTGCACACGGCTAAACAATCAACTTGTCTCTAGGGTGCGCCCCTCCCCCGTATATAAAGGACTGGAGGAGGGGGAGGGTCGGCCCTCTCATGGCGCACCAGAGGGGCGAGTCCTACTCCCGGTGGGAGTAGGATTCCCCTTCCCTAGTTGGAGTAGGAGAGGAAGGAAGGGGGAGAGAGAGGGCAAGAAAGGGGGGGGGCGGCCCCCACCCTATTCGTATTGGGCTTGGGGGGGGGGGCGTCCTCCACCTGGCCGCCTCCCGCTCTCTCCCACTAAGGCCCAATAAGGCCCATACACTCCCTGGGGGGTTCCGGTAACCCCCCGGTACTCCGGTAAATGCCCGAACTCACCAAACATAGTCATCTAATATATTGATCTTTATGTCTCGACCATTTAGAGACTCCTCTTCATGTCCGTGATCACATCCGGGACTCCGAACAAACTTCGGTACATCATATCACATAAACTCATAATACCAATCGTCATCGAATGTTAAGCGTGCGGTCCCGGGTTTGAGAACTATGTAGACATGACCGAGACACATCTCTGGTCAATAACCAATAGCGGAACCTGGATGCTCATATTGTTTCCTACATATTCTACGAAGATCTTTATCGGTCAAACTGCATGACAACATACATTGTTCCCTTTGTCATCGGTATATTACTTGCCCGAGATTCGATCGTCGGTATCTCAATACCTAGTTCAATCTCATTACCGGCAAGTCTCTTTACTCGTTCCGTCATACTTCATCCCGCAACTAACTCATTAGTGACAATGCTTGCAAGGCTTATAGTGATGAGTATTACCAAGAGGGCCCAGAGATACCTCTCCGAAACACGGAGTGACAAATCCTAATCTCGATCTATGCCAACCCAACAAACACCTTCGGAGACACCTGTAGAGCACCTTTATAATCACCCTTTTACGTTGTGACATTTGGCAGCACACAAAGTGTCCTTTGGTATTCGGGAGTTGCATAATCTCATAGTCTGAGGAACTTGTATAAGTCATGAAGAAAGCAGTAGCAATGATGAAGGAAATATGCCCTAGAGGAAAAAATAAACTTATTATTTATTTCCTCATATCATGATAAATGTTTATTATTCTTGCTAGAATTGTATTATCCGGAAACATAATACATGTGTGAATACATAGACAAACAGAGTGTCACTAGTATGCCTCTACTTGACTAGCTCGTGAATCAAAGATGGTTAAGTTTCCTAACCATAGACATGAGTTGTCATTTGATTAACAGGATCACATCATTAGGAGAATGATGTGATTGACTTGAACCATTCCGTTAGCTTAGCACTTGATCGTTTAGTATGTTGCTATTGCTTTCTTCATGACTTATACATGTTCCTATGACTATGAGTTTATGTAACTCCCGCTTACTCATACGTCTCCCACGTATCTATAATTTTTGATTGCTCCATGCTACTTTATCTACTGTTTTGGACTATATTGGGCTTTATTTTCCACTTTTATATTACTTTTGGGACTAACCTATTAACCGGAGGCCCAGCCCAGAATTGCTGTTTTTTTTGCCTTTTTCAGTATTTCGAAGAAACAGAATATCAAACGGAGTCCAAACGGAATGAAACCTTTGGGATCGTGATTTTCCAACCGAACGTGATCCAGGAGACTTGGATCCTACTCCAAGCAGTGCCAGAGGCGGTCACGAGGGTGGAGGGCGCCCCCCTGGGCGCGCCCCCCTACCTCGTGGGCCCCTCGACGCTCCACCGACGTACTCCTTCCTCCTATATATACCTACGTATCCCCGAATGATCAGAATAGGAGCCCAAAATCTAATTCCACCACCGCAACTTTCTGTATCCACGAGATCCCATCTTGGGGCATGTTCCGGAGCTCCGCCGGAGGGGGCATCTACCACGGAGGGCTTCTACATCATCACCATAGCCCCTCCGATGAAGTGTGAGTAGTTTACTTCAGACCTTCGGGTCCATAGCTAGTAGCTAGATGGCTTTTTCTCTCTTTTTGGATCTCAATACAATGTTCTCCCCCTCTCTTGTGGAGAACTATTCGATGTAATCTTCTTTTTGCGGTGTGTTTGTTGAGATCGATGAATTGTGGGTTTATGATTCAGATTATCTATGGAAAATATTTGATTCTTCTCTGAATTCTTTTATGTATGATTGAGTTATCTTTGCAAGTCTCTTCGAATTATCCTTTTTGGTTTGGCCAACTAGATTGGTAGTTCTTGCAATGGGAGAAGTGCTTAGCTTTGGGTTCGATCTTGCGGTGTCCTTACCCAGTGACAGAAGGGGTTGCAAGGCACGTATTGTATTGTTGCCATCAAGGATAACAAGATGGGGTTTTTATCATATTGCATGAATTTATCCCTCTACATCATGTCATCTTGCTTAAAGCGTTACTCTGTTTTTACTTAATACTCTAGATGCATGCTGGATAGCGGTCGATGAGTGGAGTAATAGTAGTAGATGCAGAATCGTTTCGATCTACTTGTTTTGGACGTGATGCCTATATACATGATCATTTCCTAGATATGTTCATAGCTATGCTCAATTCTGCCAATTGCTCAACAGTAATTTGTTCACCCACCGTAGAATACTTATGCTCTCGAGAGAAGCCACTAGTGAAACCTATGGCCCCTGGGTCTATTCTCATCATATCAATCTCTATCACTTTATTTACTTGCCTTGTTTTTACTTTGCCCTTTACCTTCTTACTTTTCATCTATCTATCAAAAATACCAAAAATATTATCTATCAGATCTCACTCTCATAAGTGATCGTGAAGGGATTGACAACCCCTAAGCGTTGGTTGCGAGTTGCTATCGTTTTGTGTAGGTACGAGGGACTTGTGCGTGGTCTCCTACTGGATTGATACCTTGGTTCTCAAAAACTGAGGGAAATACTTATGCTACTTTACTGCATCATCCTCTCCTCTTCGGGGAAATCCAACGCAGTGCTCAAGAGGTAGCACTTACTGGAGGAACACTTTGTGTGCTATCAAACGTCACAACGTAACCGGGTGATTATAAAGGTGCTCTACAGGTGTCTCCGAAGGTACTTGTTGAGTTGACATATTTCGAGATTAGGATTTGTGACTCCGATTGTCAGAGAGGTATCTCTGGGCCCTCTCGGTAATGCACATCACTATAAGCCTTGCAAGAAATGTGACTAATGAGTTAGTTGCGGAATGATGCATTACGCAACGAGTAAAGAGACTTGCTGGTACCGAGATTGAACTAGGTATTGACCGATAAAGGTAAGCTAATGGATGGGTCATGTTCATCGCATCATTCTCCTAATGATGTGATCCCGTTCATCAAATGACAACACATGTCTATGGTTAGGACACATAACCATCTTTGATTAACGAGCTAGTCAAGTAGATGCATACAGGGACTATAGGTTTTATCTATGTATTCACACATGTACTAAGTTTCCAGTTAATACAATTCTAGCATGAATAATAAACATTTATCATGAATTAAGGAAATAAGTAATAACTTTATTATTGCCTCTAGGGCATATTTCCTTCAGTCTCCCACTTGCACTAGAGTCAATAATCTAGATTACATAGTAATGATTCTAACACCCATGGAGCTTTGGTGCTGATCATGTTTTGCTCGTGGAAGAGGCTTAGTCAATGGGTCTGCAACATTCAAATCTGTGTGTATCTTGCAAATCTCTATGTCCCCTTCCGACACTTGATGACGGATGGAATTGAAGCGTCTCTTGATGTGCTTGGTTCTCTTGTGAAATCTGGATTCCTTTGCCTAGGCAATTGCACCAGTATTGTCACAAAAGATCTTCATTGGACCTGATGCACCAGGTATGACACCTAGATCGGATATGAACTCCTTCATCCAAACTCCTTCATTCGCTGCTTTTGAAGCAACAATGTACTCTGCTTCACACGTAGATCCCGCCACGACGCTCTGCTTGGAACTGCACCAACTGACAACTCCTCCATTCAATAAAAATATGTATCCAGTTTGTGACTTAGAGTCATCCGGATCAGTGTCAAAGCTTGCATCGACGTAACCGTTTACGATGAGCTCTTTTTCATCTCCATAAACGAAAAACATATCCTTAGTCCTTTTCAGGTATTTCAGGATGTTTTTGACCGCTGTCTAGTGCTCCACTCAGGGATTACCTTGGTACCGCCCCGCTATGCTTATAGCAAGACATATATCAGGTCTGGTACACAACATTACATACATGATAGAACCTATGGCTGAAGCATAGGGAATGACTTTCATTTTCTCTCTATCTTCTGCGGTGGTCGGGCTTTGAGGCTGACTCAACTTCATGTTGGGGAACGTAGTAATTTCAAAAAAAATCCTACGCACACACAAGATCATGGTGATGCATAGCAACGAGAGGGGAGAGTGTGTCCATGTACCCTCGTAGACCGAAAGCGGAAGCGTTAGAACAACGCGGTTGATGTAGTCATATGTCTTCACGGCCCGACCGATCAAGCACCAAAACTACGGCACCTCCGAGTTCTAGCACACGTTCAGCTCGATGACGTCCCTCGAACTCCGATCCAGCCGAGTGTCAAGGGAGAGTTCCGTCAGCACGACAGCGTGGTGACGATCTTGATGTTCTACCAACGTAGGGCTTTGCCTAAGCACCGCTACGATATTATCGAGGTGGATTATCGTGGAGGGGGGCACCGCACACGGCTAAGAGATCCAAGGGATCAATTGTTGTTGTGCCTAGAGGTGCCCCCTGCCCCCGTATTAAAGGAGCAAGGGGGGAGGGGCGGCCAGCCTAGGAGGGGGCGCGCCAAGGGGAGTCCTACTCCCATTGGGAGTAGGACTCCCTCCTTGTTGGAGTAGGAAAAGGGGAAAGAGGGGGAGAGGAAGAAGGAAAAGGGGGTTGCGCCCCTTGTCCATTTCGGACCAGAGGGGGGCGCAAGCCTCCTTCCTTTTGGCCTCTCTCCTCTATTCCCGTATGGCCCAATAAGGCTCATATACTCCCCGACGAATTCCCGTAACTCTCCGGTACTCCGAAAATACCCGAATCACTTGGAACCTTTCCGAACTCTGAATATATTCGTCCAATATATCGATCTTTACGTCTCGACCATTTCAAGACTCCTTGTCATGTCCCCGATCTCATCCGGGACTCCGAATCCTTCGGTACATCAAAACTCATAAACTCATAATATAACTATCATCGAAACCTTAAGCATGCGGACCCTACGGGTTCGAGAACAATGTAGACATGACCGAAACACGTTTCCGGTCAATAACCAATAGCGGAACCTGGATGCTCATATTGGTTCCCACATATTCTATGAAGATCTTTATCGGTCAAACCGCATAACAACATACGTTGTTCCCTTTATCATCGGTATGTTACTTGTCCGAGATTCGATCGTCCGTATCTCAATACCAAGTTCAATCTCGTTACCGGCAAGTCTCTTTACTCATTCTGTAATACATCATCCCGCAACTAACTAATAGTTGCAATGCTTGCAAGGCTTATAGTGATGTGCATTACCGAGTGGGCCCAGAGATACCTCTTCGAAAATCGGAGTGAAAAATCCTAATCTCGAAATACGCCAACCCAACAAGTACCTTTGGAGACACCTATAGAGCACCTTTATAATCACCCAGTTACGTTGTGACGTTTGGTAGCACATAAAGTGTTCCTCCGGTAAACGGGAGTTGCATATTCTCATAGTCATAGGAATATGTATATGTCATGAAGAGAGCAATAGCAACATACTAAACGATCAAGTGCTAAGCTAACGGAATGGGTCAAGTCAATCACATCATTCTTCTAATGATGTGATCCCTTTAATCAAATGAAAACTCATGTCTATGGTTAGGAAACTTAACCATCTTTGATTAACGAGCTAGTCAAGTAGAGGCATACTAGTGACACTATGTTTGTCTATGTATTCACACATGTATTATGTTTCCGGTTAATACAATTCTAGCATGAATAGTAAACATTTATCATGAAATAAGGAAATAAATAATAACTTTATTATTGCCTCTAGGGCATATTTCCTTCAGTCTCCCACTTGCACTAGAGTCAATAATCTAGTTCACATCGCCATGTGATTTAACACCAATATTCACATCTGTATGTGATTAATACCCATAGTTCACATCTTCATGTGATCAACACCTAAAGGGTTTACTAGAGTCAATAATCTAGTTCACATCGCTATGTGATTAACACCCAAAGAGTACTAAGATATGATCATGTTTTGCTTGTGAGAGAAGTTTAGTCAACGGGTCTGTCATATTCAGAGCCGGATGTATTTTGCAAATATTCTATGTCCACAATGCTCTGCATGGAGCTACTCTAGCTAATTGCTCCCACTTTCAATATGTATCCAGATTGAGACTTAGAGTCATCTGGATTGGTGTAAAAGCTTGCATCGTTGTAACTTTTTACGACGGGATCTTTTATCACCCCCATAATCGAGAAACATCTCCTTAGTCCTCACTAAGGATATTCTTGACCGTTGTCCAGTGATCTACTATTAGATCAAAATTGTATTCCTTTGCCAAACACAGAGCAAGGTATGCAATAGGTCTGGTTCACAGCATAGCATACTTTATAGAACCTATGACTGAGGCATAGAGAATGACTTTTCATTCTCTTTCTATTTTATGCCATGGTCGGGTCTTGAGTCTTACTTAACTTCACACCTTGCAACACAGGCAAGAACTCCTTCTTTGACTGTTCCATTTTGAACTATTTCAAAAAAATTATCAAGGTATGTACTCATTGAAAAATCTTATCAAGCGTCTTGATCTATCTATATAGATCTTGATGCTCAATGTGTAAGCAGCTTCAATGAGGTCTTTCATTGAAAAACTTTTATTCAAGTATCCCTTTATGCTATCCAGAAATTCTATATCATTTCCAATCAACAATATGTCATCTACATATAATATCAGAAATGCTACAGAGCTCCCACTCACTTTCTTGTCAATAAAGGCTTCTCCAAAAGTCTGTATAAAACCATATGCTTTGATCACACTATCAAAGCGTTTATTCCAACTCCGAGATGCTTGCACCAGTCCATAGATGGATCACTGGAGCTTGCACACTTTGTTAGCACCTTTTGGATCAACAAAACCTTCTGGTTGCATCATATACAACTCTTCTTCCAGAAATCCATTCAGGAATGCAGTTTTTACATCCATTTGCCAAATTTCATAATCGTAAAATGCGGCAATTGCTAACATGATTCAGACAGACTTAAGCATCGCTACAGGTGAGAAAGTCTCATCGTAGTCAACTCCTTGAACTTGTCGAAAACCTTTCGCAATAAGTCGAACCTTGTAGACAGTTACATTACCATCAGCGTCAGTCTTCTTCTTGAAGATCCATTTATTTTCGATGGCTTGCCGATCATCGGGCAAGTCATACTTTGTTTTCATACATGGATCCCATCTCAGATAGGGATGAAAACAGAGCGGAAACGGACGGAACTGAGTGCTATCATATTTGTTTTCACATTTTTTTGCAGAAGCGGAAATGAATACAGAAACCCCGGAAATGAATACGGAAACAGATACTACTGGAAACGGACATGGACCAAATACAGAGTAGATACGGAAACAAAAATAGGCATTGATCATAACTTTAAAACCCCTTGAATCATAGAGAAATACACACGAAAACAAACAAATTTAATGAGTTGTTAACATGGCTACAAAATAATACCATTATGTTAGCAACTTAGCGTAGTATTGGAGTAGTACCGGACAATTGCATATAAGGTCCAGCTGAGTACATGTGTGGTAGTAGAAGTTGGGCCTCAGATCCATTCTACTAATTGTGTTATTGCGTTCTCTTTGGTGATTGGGCTACAAAGCAGCTATATGTCTATAGTAAAAACAGAAATTCCATATTCACGGAAACAGAAAGTTCCGTTTCCATGCATGTTCCACCGGAAAACACCATTCCGTTTTTGTTTCCGTTTCCGCATAAAAAATTCCATTTCCATTTTCATTTTGCAAATTTCCATTTCTGTTTTCATATTTCCTTTCCGTTTCCATTTTTTCTCCGAAAAAACGGAAAGTTTCCACTCCATTTTCATCCCTAATCTCAGATTTCATGGCCTCAAGCCATTTTGCGGAATCTGGGCTCATCATCGCTTCCTCATAGTTCATAGGTTCATCATGGTCTAGTAACATGACTTCCAGAACAGGATTACCGTACCACTCTGGTGCGGACTGTACTTTGGAAGACCTACAAGGTTTTGTAGTAACTTGATCTGAAGTTTCATGATCATCATCATTAGCTTCCTCACTAATTGGTGTAGGAATCACTGGAACTGATTTCTGTGAAGAACTACTTTCCAATTCAGGAGAAGGTACAAATTACCTTATCAAGCTCTACTTTCCTCCCACTCACTTCTTTGAGAGAAACTCCTTCTCTAGAAAGGATCCATTCTTAGCAACGAATATTTTTCCTTCGGATCTGTGATAGAAGGTGTACCCAATAGTTTCCTTTGGGTATTCTATGAAGACGCACTTCTCCGATTTGGATTTGAGCTTATCAGGTTGAAAACCTTTTTCATATAAGCATCACAACTCCAAACTTTAAGAACGACAGCTTAGGTTTACTGCTAAACCATAGTTCATACGGTGTCGTCTCAACGGATTTAGATGGTGCCCTATTAAACGTGAATGCAACTGTCTCTAATGCATAACCCCAAAACGATAGTGGTAAACCGATAAGAGACATCATAGATCGCACCATATCTAGTAAAGTACGATTATGACGTTCGGACACACCATTACATTGTGGTGTTCCAGGTGGCGTGAGTTGCGAAACTATTTCACATTGTTTCAAATGAAGATCAAACTCGTAACTCAAATATTCGTCTCCATGATCAGATCATAGAAACTTTATTTTTCTTGTTATGATGATTTTCCACTTCACTATGAAATTCTTTGAACTTTTCAAATGTTTCAGACTTATGTTTCATCAAGTATATATACCCATATCTGCACAAATCATCTGTGAAGGTCAGAAAATAACGATACACACCGCGAGCCTTAACACTCATCGGATCACATACATTGGTATGTATTATTTCCAGTAAGTCAGTAGCTCGTTCCATTGTTCCGAAGAACGGAGTTTTAGTCATCTTTCCCAAAAGGCACGGTTCGCAAGCATCAAATGATTCATAACCAAGTGATTCCGAAAATCCATCTTTATGGAGTTTCTTCATGCGCTTTACACCGATATGACCCAAACGGCAGTACCACAAATAAGTTGCACCATCATTATTAACTTTGCATATTTTGGCATCAATATTATGAATATGTGTATCACTACGATCGGATCCAACAAACTTTTTTCATTGGGTGTATAACCATCGAAGGTTTTATTCATGTAAACAGAACAACAATTATTCTTTGACTTTAAATGAATAATCGTACGCAATAAACATGATCAAATCATATTCATATTCAACGCAAATGCCAAATAACATTTATTTAGGTTTAACACTAATCCCGAAAGTATAGGGAGTGTGCGATGATGATCATATCAATCTTGGAACCACTTCCAATACACATCGTCACTTCACCCTCAACTAGTTTCTATTTATTCTGTAACTCCTGTTTCGAGTCACTAATTTTTAGCAACCGAACAAGTATCAAATACTCAGGGGCTACTGTAAACACTAGTAAGGTACACATCAATATTCTGTATATCAAATATACCCTTGTTCACTCTGCCATCCTTCTTATCCACCAAATATTCAGGGTATCTCCGTTTCCAGTGACCATTTCCTTTGCAGTGTAAGCACTCAGTTTCAGGCTTTGGTTCAACATTGGGCTTCTTCGTGGGAGTGACAACTTACTTGTCATTCTACTTGAAGTTCCCCTTTCTTTCCCTTTGCCCTTTTCTTGAAACTAGTGATCCTGTCAACCATCAACACTTGATGCTCTTTCTTGATTTCTACCTTCGTCGATTTCAACATCACGAAGAGCTCGAGAATCGTTTTCGTCATCCCTTGCATACTATAGTTCATCACAAAGTTCAACTAACTTGGTGATGGTGACTAGAGAATTCTGTCAATCACTATCTTATCTGGAAGATTAACTTCCACTTGATTCAAGCGATTGTAGTACCCAGACAATCTGAGCACATGCTCACTTGTTGAGCGATTCTCCTCCATCTTTTAGCCATAGAACTTGTTGGAGACTTCATATCTCTCCTCGGGTATTTGCTTAAAATATTAACTTCAACTCCTGGAATATCTCATATGGTCCATGACGTTCAAAACGTCTTTGAAGTCCCGATTCTAAGCCGTTAAGCATGGTGCACTAAACTATCAAGTAGTCATCATATTGAGCTAGCCAAATGTTCATAACGTCTGCATCTGCTCCTGCAATAGGTATGTCACCTAATGGTGCATTAAGGACATAATTCTTCTGTGCAGCAATGAGGATAAACCTCAGATCACGGATCCAATCCGCATCATTGCTACTAACATCTTTCAACACAATTTTCTCTAGGAACATATCAAAATGAACATATGAAAGCAACAACGCAAGCTATTGATCTACAACATAATTTGCAAAATACTACCAGGACAAAGTTCATGATAAATTTAAGTTCAATTAATCATATTACTTAAGAACACCCACTTAGACAGATATATCTCTAGTCATCTAAGTGATCACGTGATCCAAATCAACTAAACCATGTCCGATCATCACGTGAGATGGAGTAGTTTTCAATGGTGAACATCACTATGTTGATCATATCTACTATATGATTCACCCTCGACCTTTCGGTCTCCGTGTTCCGAGGCCATATCTGTATATGCTAGGCTTGTCAAGTTTAACCTGAGTATTCCGCGTGTGCACCTGTTTTGCACCCGTTGTATTTGAATGTAGAGCCTATCACACCCGATCATCATGTGGTGTCTCAGCACGAAGAACTTTCGCAACGGTGCATACTCAGGGAGAACACTTCTTGATAATTAGTGAGAGATCATCTTAAAATGCTACCGTCAATCAAAGCAAGATAAGATGCATAAAGGATAAACATCACATGCAATCAATATAAGTGATATGATATGGCCATCATCATCTTGTGCTTGTGATCTCCATCAACGAAGCACCGTCGTGATCACCATCGTCACCGGCGTGACACCTTGATCTCCATTGTAGCATCATTGTCGTCTCGCCAATCTTATGCTTCTACGACTATCGCTACCGCTTAGTGATAAAGTAAAGCATTACAGGGTGATTGCATTGCATACAATAAAGTGACAACCATATGGCTCCTGCCAGTTGCCGATAACTCGGTTACAAAACATGATCATCTCATACAATAAAATATAGCATCACGTCTTGACCATATCACATCACAACATGCCCTGCAAAAACAAGTTAGACGTCCTCTACTTTGTTGTTGCAAATTTTACGTGGCTGCTATGGGCTTAGCAAGAACCGTTCTTACCTACGCATCAAAACCACAATGATAGTTTGTCAAGTTGGTGCTGTTTTAACCTTCGCAAGGACTGGGCGTAGCCACACTCGGTTCAACTAAAGTTGGAGAAACTGACACCCGCTAGTGACTTGTGTGCAAAGCACAACGGTAAAACCAGTCTCGCGTAAGCGTACGCGTAATGTCGGTCCGGGCCGCTTCATCCAACAATACCGCCGAACCAAAGTATGACATGCTGGTAAGCAGTATGACTTATATCGCCCACAACTCACTTGTGTTCTACTCGTGCATAAGACATCTACGCATAAAACCTGGCTCTGATACTACTGTTGGGGAACGTAGTAATTTCAAAAAAAATCCTACGCACATGCAAGATCATGGTGATGCATAGCAACAAGAGGGGAGAGTGTGTCCACGTACCCTCGTAGACCGAAAGCGGAAGTATTAGAACAACGCGGTTGATGTAGTCGTACGTCTTCACGGCCCGACCGATCAAGAACCGAAACTATGGCACCTCCGAGTTCTTGCACACGTTCAGCTCGATGACGTCCCTTGAACTCCGATCCAGCCGAGTGTCAAGGGAGAGTTCCGTCAGCACGACGGCATGGTGACGATCTTGATGTTCTACCGATGCAGGGCTTCGCCTAAGCACCGCTACGATATTATCGAGGTGGATTATCATGGAGGGGGCACCGCACACGGCTTAGAGATCCATGGGATCAATTGTTGTTGTGCCTAGAGGTGCCTCCCTGCCCCCGTATATAAAGGATCAAGGGGGGAAGGGGCGGGCGGCCTAGGAGGGGGCGTGCCAAGGGGAGTCCTACTCCCACCGGGAGTAGGACTCCCTCCTTCCTTGTTGGAGTAGGAAAAGGGGAAAGAGGGGGAGAGGAAGAAGGAAAAGGGGGCTGTGCCCCTTGTCCAATTCGGACCAGAGGGGGGGTGCAGGCCTCCTTCCTTTTGAACTCTCTCCTCTATTCCCGTATGGCCCAATAAGGCCCATATACTCCCCGGCGAATTCCCGTAACTCTCCGGTACTCCGAAAAATACCCGAATCACTCGGAACCTTTCCGAACTCCGAATATAGTCGTCCAATATATTGATCTTTACGTCTCGACCATTTCGAGACTCCTCGTCATGTCCCCGATCTCATCCGAGACTCCGAACTCCTTCGGTACATAAAAACTCATAAACTCATAATATAACTGCCATCGAAACCTTAAGCGTGCGGACCCTACGGGTTCGAGAACAATGTAGACAAGACCGAAACACGTTTCCGGTCAATAACCAATAGCGGAACCTGGATGCTCATATTGGCTCCCACATATTCTACGAAGATCTTTATCGGTCAAACTGCATAACAACATACGTTGTTCCCTTTGTCATCGGTATGTTACTTGCCCGAGATTCGATCGTCGGAATCTCAATACCTAGTTCAATCTCGTTACCGGCAAGTCCCTTTACTCGTTCTGTAATACATCATCCCGCAACTAACTAATAGTTGCAATGCTTGCAAGGCTTATAGTGATGTGCATTACCGAGTGGGCCCAGAGATACCTCTCCGAAAATCGGAGTGAAAAATCCTAATCTCTAAATACGCCAACCCAACAAGTACCTTTGGAGACACCTGTAGAGAACCTTTATAATCACCCAGTTACGTTGTGACGTTTGGTAGCACATAAAGTGTTCCTCCGGTAAACGGGAGTTGCATAATCTCATAGTCAAAGGAATATGTATAAGTCATGAAGAAAGCAATAGCAACATACTAAACGATCAAGTGCTAAGCTAACGGAATGGGTCAAGTCAATCACATCATTCTTCTAATGATGTGTTCCCGTTAATCAAATGACAACTCATGTCTATGGTTAGGAAACTTAACCATCTTTGATTAACGAGCTAGTCAAGTAGAGGCATACTAGTGACACTATGTTTGTCTATGTATTCACACATGTATTATGTTTCCGGTTAATACAATTCTAGCATGAATAATAAACATTTATCATGAAATAAGGAAATAAATAATAACTTTGTTACTGCCTCTAGGGCATATTTCCTTCACTTCACACCTTGTAACACAGGCAAGAACCCTTTATTTGACTGATCCATTTTGAACTTTTTCAAAACTTTATCAAGGTATGTGTTTGTGAAAGTCCAATTAAGCATCTTGATCTATCTCTATAAATCTGGATGCCCAATATGTAAGCAGCTTCTCTGAGGACTTTCATACAAAAACTCTTATTCAGGTATCCCTTTATGCTATCCAGAAATTCTATATCATTTCCAATCAACAATATGTCATCTACATATAAGATTAGAAGTGCTACAGAGCTCCCACTCACTTTCTTGTAAATACAGGCTTCTCCAAAAGTCTGTATAAAACCATAAGCTTTGATCACACTATCAAAGCGTTTATTTCAACTCCGAGAGGCTTGCACCAGTCCATAAATGGATCGCTGGAGCTTGCACACTTTGTTAGCACCCTTTAAATCGACAAAACCTTCCGGTTGCATCATATACAACTCTTCTTTCAGAAATCCATTCAGGAATGCAGTTTTGACATCCATTTGCCAAATTTCATAATCATAAATACAGCAATTGCTAACATGATTCGGACAGACTTAAGAATCGCTACGGGTAAGAAAGTCTCATCGTAGTGAACTCCTTGAACTTGTCGAAAACCTTTTGCAACAAGTCGAGCTTTGTAAACAGTAACATTACCGTCTGCGTCGGTCTTCTTCTTAAAGATCCATTTACTTTCTATGGCTTGCTGATCATCGGGCAAGTCCACCAAAGTCCACACTTTGTTCTCATACATGGATCCCATCTCAGATTTCATGGGTTCTAGCCATTTTGCGGAATCTGGGCTCATCATTGCTTATCATAGTTCGTAGGTTCATCATGGTCTAGTAACATGACTTCCAGAACAGGATTACCGTACCACTCTGGTGTTCTTACTCTGGAAGACCTACGAGGTTCGGTAGTAACTTGATCTGAAGCTTCATGATCATCATCATTAGCTTCCCCACTAATTGGTGTAGAAATCACGGGAACTGATTTCTGTGATGAACTACTTTCTAATGAGGGAGAAGGTACAACTACCTCATCAAGTTCTACTTTCCTCCCACTCACTTCTTTCGAGAGAAACTCCTTCTCTAGAAAGGATCCATTCTTAGCAACAAAGATTTTGCCTTTAGATCTGTGATAGAAGGTGTACCCAACAGTTTCCTTTGGGTATCCTATGAAGACGCACTTCTCCGATTTGGGTTCGAGCATATCAGGTTGAAGCTTTTTCACATAAGCATCACAGCCCCAAAGTTTAAGAAACGACAACTTTGGTTTCTTGCCAAACCACAGTTCATAAGGCGTCGTCTCAACGGATTTTGATGGTGCCCTATTTAAAGTGAATGCAGCCGTCTCTAAAGCATAACCCCAAAATGATAGCGGTAAATCAGTAAGAAACATCATAGATCGCACCATATCAAATAAAATACGGTTACGACGTTCGGACACACCATTTCGTTGTGGTGTTCCACGTGGCGTTAATTGTGAAACTATCCCATGTTGTTTCAAATGAAGATCAAACTCGTAACTCAAATATTCTCCTCCACGATCAGATTGTAGAAACTTTATTTTCTTGTTACAATGATTTTCCACTTCACTTTGAAATTCTTTGAAGTTTCAAATGTTCCAGACTTATGCTTCATTAAGTAGATATAACCATATCTGCTCAAATCATCTGTGAAGCTAAGAAAATAACAATACCCACCACGAGCCTCAATACTCATTGGACCGCATACATCGGTATGTATTATTTCCAACAAGTCAGTAGCTCGTTCCACTGTTCCGGAGAACGGAGTTTTAGTCATCTTGCCCATAAGGCACGGTTCGCAAGCACCAAGTGATTCATAATCAAGTGATTCCAAAAGTCCATCAGTATGGAGTTTCTTCATGCGCTTTATACTGATATGACCCAAACGGCAGTGCCACAAATAAGTTGCACTATCATTATTAAACTTCAATCTTTTGGCTTCAACATTATGAATATGTGTATCACTACTATCGAGATTCAATAAAAATAGACCACTCATCAGGGGTGCATGACCATAAAAGATATTACTCATATAAATAGAATAACCATTATTCTCTGATTTAAATGAATAACCGTCTCGCATCAAACAAGATCCAGATATAATGTTCATGCTCAATGCTGGCACCAAATAACAATTATTTAGGTCTAAAACTAATCCCAATGGTAGATGTAAAGGTAGCGTGCCAACCGTGATCACATCGACTTTGGAACCATTTCCCACGCGCATCGTCACCTCGTCTTTAGCCAATCTTCGCTTAATACGTAGCCCCTATTTCGAGTTGCAAATGTGAGCAACAGAACCAGTATCAAATACCCAGGCGCTAGTGCGAGCATTAGTTAAGTACACATCAATAACATGTATATCAAATATACCTTTCACTTTGTCATCCTTCTTATCCGCCAAATACTTGGGGCAGTTCCGCTTCCAGTGACCCCCTTTGCAGTAGAAGCACTCAGTTTCAGGCTTAGGTCCAGACTTGGGTTTCTTCTCTTGAGCAGCAACCTTTTTGCCATTCTTCTTGAAGTTCCCTTTATTCCCTTTGCCCTTTTTCTTGAAACTAGTGGTCTAATTGACCATCAACACTTGATGCTCCTTTTTGATTTCTACCTCCGCGGATTTTAGCATTGCGAAGAGCTCGGGAATAGTCGTGTTCATCCCTTGCATATTATAGTTCATCATGAAGCCTTTATAGCTTGGTGGCAGTGATTAAAGAACACTGTCAATGACACAATCAACTGGAAGATCAACTCCCAGCTGTGTCAAGTGATTATGATACCCAGACATTTTGAGTATGTGTTCACTGACAGAACTATTCTCCTCCATTTTGCAGCTGTAGAACTTGTTGGAGACTTCATATCTCTCAACTCGGCCATTTGCTTGAAATATTAAATTCAATTCTTGGAACATCTCGTATGCTCCATGATGTTGAAAACGTCTTTGAAGTCCCGATTATAAGCCGTAAAGCATGGCACACTGAACTATCGAGTAGTCATCAGCTTTGCTCTGCCAGACATTCTTAACGTCATCAGTAGCATTTGCAGTAGGCCTGGCACCTAGCGGTGCTTCCAGGACGTAATTCTTCTGTGCAACAATGAGGATAATCCTTGAGTTATGGACCTAGTCCGTGTAGTTGCTGCCATCATCTTTCAACTTAGCTTTCTCTAGGAATGCATTAAAATTCAAAGGAACGGTAGCACGGGCCATTGATCTACAACAAATATAGACATGCAAAATACTATCAGGTACTAAGTTCATGATAAATTAGAGTTCAATTAATCATATTACTTAAGAACTCCCACTTAGATAGACATCCCTCTAATCATCTAAGAGATCACGTGATCCAAATCAACTAGACCATGTCCGATCATCACGTGAGATGGCGTAGTTTTCAATGGTGAACATCACTATGTTGATCATATCTACTATATGATTCACGCTCGACCTTTCGGTCTCAGTGTTCCGAGGCCATATCTGCATATGCTAGGCTCGTCAAGTTTAACCCGAGTATTCTGCGTGTACAAAACTGGCTTGCACCCGTTGTATGTGAACGTAGAGCTTATCACACTCGATCATCATCTGGTGTCTCAGCACGACGAACTGTAGCAATGGTGCATACTCAGGGAGAACACTTGTACCTTGAAATTTAGTAAGGTATCATCTTATAATGCTACCGACGTTCTAAGCAAAATAAGATGCATAAAGGATAAACATCACATGCAATCAAAATATGTGACATGATATGGCCATCATCATCTTGTGCTCATGATCTCCATCATCGAAGCATCATCATGATCTCCAACGTCACCGGCGCGACACCTTGATCTCCATCATAGCATCTTTGTCATCTCGCCAACTATTGTTACTACGATATCACTACCGCTTAGTGATAAAGTAAAACAATTACATGTCGATTGCATTGCATACGATAAAGCGACAACCATATGGCTCCTGCCAGTTGCCGATAACTTTGTTACAAAACATGATCATCTCATACACCATTTTATGTCACATCATGCTTGACCATATCACATCACAGCAAGCCTTGCAAAAACAAGTTAGACACCCTTTATTTTGTCGTTGCAAGTTTTACGTGGCTGCTACGGGCTTCTAGCAAGAACTGTTCTTACCTACGCATCAAAACCACAATGATTTTTCATCAAGTGTGCTGTTTTAACCTTCAACAAGGACCGGGCATAGCCACACTCGATTCAACTTAATTTGGAGAAACAGACACTCAACAACCACCTATGTGCAAAGCACGTCGGTAGAACCAGTCTCGCGTAAGCATACACGTAATGTCGGTCTGAGCCGCTTCATCCAACAATACCGCCAAATCAAAGTATGACATGCTGGTAAGCAGTATGACTATTATCGCCCACAACTCTTTGTGTTCTACTCGTGCATATAACATCTACGCATAGACCTGGCTCGGATGCCACTGTTGGGGAACGCGGTAATTTTCAAAATTTCCTACGATCACGCAAGATCTATCTCTAGGTGATGCATAGCAACGAGAGGGGAGAGTGTTGTCCACGTACCCTCGTAGACCGAAAGCAGAAGCATTATGACAACGCGGTTGATGTAGTCATACGTCTTCACGATCCGACCAATCCTACCACCGAAGGTACGGCACCTCCATGATCTGCACATGTTCAGCTCGGTGACGTCCCATGAACTCTAGATCCAGCTGAGGTCGAGGGAGAGTTTCGTCAGCAAGACGGCGTGGTGACGGTGATGATGAAGTTACCGGAGCAGGGCTTCGCCTAAGCACTACGACGATATGATCGAGGTGTGTAATTGTGGAGGGGGCACCTTGTAGGATCGAAAATATGTCTAGACGGGGGGTGATTAGACTACTTGACCAAATAAAAATCTAGCATTTTCCCAATTATAGTTCTTGGCAGATTTTAGCAACTTAGCACAAGTCAAGCAATCAACCTACACATGCAATTCTAAGAGTATAGCAGCGGAATGTAAAACAATTTCATATGAAGGTAAAGGGAGGAGTTTGAGAAGGCAAACACAATTGGAGACACGGATGTTTTTGTAGTGGTTCCGATAGGTGGTGCTATCGTACATCCACGTTGATGGAGACTTCAACCCACGAAGGGTAACGGCTGCGCGAGTCCACGGAGGGCTCCACTCATGAAGGGTCCACGAAGAAGCAACCTTGTCTATCCCACCATGGCCGTCGCCCACGAAGGACTTGCCTCACTAGGGGTAGATCTT
Organism: Triticum aestivum; assembly: GCF_018294505.1. NCBI lineage: Eukaryota > Viridiplantae > Streptophyta > Magnoliopsida > Poales > Poaceae > Triticum > Triticum aestivum. The sequence goes on from NC_057795.1 coordinate 106,058,284, forward strand.
CACGAAGTAGGCGATCTCCTTGCCCTTACAAACTCCTTTGTTCAACTCCACAATCTTGTCGAAGGCTCCCAAGTGACACTTAGCCAATCTAGGAGACACCACTCTCCAAGAAGTAACAAATGGTGTGTTGATGATGAACTCCTTGCTCTTGTGCTTCAAATGATAGTCTCCCCAACACTCAACTCTCTCTCACGGGATTTGGATTTGGTGGAAAGAAGATTTGAGTGGAAAGCAACTTGGGGAAGGCTAGAGATCAAGATTCATATGGTAGGAATGGAATATCTTGACCTCAACACAAGTGTAGGTGGTTCTCTCTCAGAAAATGTATGTTGGAAGTGTAGGCATGGTCTGATGGCTCTCTCCACGGATGAAGAGTGGGTGGAGGGGTATATATAGCCTCCACACAAAATCTAACCATTACACACAACTTACCAATCTTGGTGGGACCGAATCAACAAACTCGGTCGGACCAATTTAGCAAATAATGTGACCGTTAGGATTTTCGGTGGGACTGACATATCAAATCGGTGGAACCGATATGGTTAGGGTTAGGGAATAATGTAATCTCAGTGAGACCGATTACTCAAACTCGGTGGGACCGATTTTGGTAATAAGCTAACCAGAGAGTTGGTCAGGCAAACTCGGTGGGACCGATTCGCTCATCTCGGTTGGACCAAAACGTTACGAAAAGGAAACAGAGAGTTTGCATTGCAATCTCGGTGGGCCGATCACTCATCATGGTTTGACCAAAATGTTACAAAGGGAAACAGAGAGATTACAATACCATCTCGGTGAGACCGAGATCCCTATCGGTGAGACCGATTTGATTAGGGTTTGTGGCAGTGGCTATGACATCTGAACTCGGTGGCGCCGGATAGAAAGAATCGGTGGGGCCGAGTTGGATATTTGGTTTGGGTTGTATGTGGATATGAGAAAGTAGTTCAGGGCTTTTGGAGCATATCACTAAGCATTTTCAGCAAGAGCCTCATTAAGCAACACCTCATCCCTCCTTGATAGTATTGGCTTTTCCTATAGACCCAATGTGATCTTGGATCACTAAAATAGAAAATGTAGAGTCTTCTGCTTTGAGCTTGAGCCAATCCCTTTATCCTTAGCATTTTGAGGGATCCACTTTTCTCATCAATGCCATGCCAATCATTGAGCTTTCCTGAAATATTTATCTTAAAATAGCATTAGCTCAATGAGCTATATGTTGTTAGGGATTACCAAAACCACCCAGGGATAGTTGCACTTTCACACCTGTAACACTCCTGTGTAATGATGCTGCAGTAACCCTTGGGGTTAAGTTAATTATTTTTGCTAAGAAAGTGTTTGATCATCCTTGGTTATATCTCATTTCATATTTATAGTTGAATTCCATTTCTAACTCCCAGTGAATTTCAAAATTTCTTAAACATGAAAACTAAAATTTTCATCATGTTCCAAATAATCCATAACTACTATTGGTGGTGGACCAACATTTTGGTAAAAGGTTTGAGCGGTCTAAACTACCTACAAAAGTGACCTAAGTAATAAATTAAATCCTTTTTAATTTATAAAAATTGCAAACTATTTCAAAAGGCTCACAATCTTTTTTTGGCAGTGCCCAATAATTATTTGAAATTGTTTTGTCCAGTGGCATAATTTTAAAAGTCAATAGTGGCTAAAAGCAAATGCGAAAGCTGCCGAAAAAATAAGAAAAGTAAAGAAAAGGAGAAAAGGAAAAGGAGAGGAGAGAGAAAGCCCCTGCCCCACTTGGGCTTCGGCCCACCCGCGCCAGCTGGCCCAGCTAGGCCGGCCCACGCCCACTCCCCGGTCGCTCTCCCCTCCCTCCTGTTCCCCCGGTGCGCGCCGCTACAGGGGCTCGTCGCCGCCCGACCACCTCACCGGCAACGCCGCGGGTGGATAAGAACCCCTCCCCCTTCGGCTCCTTGAGACCTCCCCCACCTACCTCCACCCACTCCCAGATTCCCCTCGCCCTCTCCGCCTGCTTGTTGCCTCTCCCCCTCGTTCCCCATCCACCTTCGAGCACCATCGCCGCCGCGTCTTCATCGTCTCCGCGGCCATCGTGCCTTCGACGCGGCCTGGCCGTGCTCGTCGGCATCACCGTGGATTGCCGCGTCCTCTGGAGCCGCTGGAGGGAGCCGAGGAGCTCTGCATCGCCGAACACGCCGTTGTCTTCCTCGGGTCACCGGCGATCCCCTTCTTCCCCAACGACGTTCTGCTGCTCCTAATCTCCCAAGGGCCATCTTGCATGCCGCACGGTGAGCTCCTCCACCTCCTGCTCCTCCTCGTTAATCCCCTCACGCGATGTAGCAAGCTCGACGTCTCGCCCGTGAGCTCACCGCCGCAGTTCACCTTGCCCCCGTGGCCATGGTCTCTGTCGTGCTCGCCTGAGCACGGCATCGAGTTCCTGGTGCTTCCAGGAACCCAACGCACACACGCCCGCACTTCCCCGTGGTCCCTTGCCCCTCGCTCGTTGAGCGCCCGAACGCGCCGCCACCCGTGCTCGTCGCTGGCGTGCCTCCGGTGACCAAATGGTCACGGGTGTGCGCCCAACAGCTTCACCGCACCGCGTAGAACCTGCCCAACCTCTTCTTTTGCTCCATAGCACGCTGCTCCGCCGTCTTCGTCATCCACCCGTACGCGTTGCCGCCTCCGCCGCTCGCCGGCGTCGTTCCAGTCATCCCCGAGACCAACCCATAGCTCCATGTGACGCGCGACGTCGCTAGCTTTCGAACGGGAGTAGCCACACCCGTTTTGGGCCACCGTGGCAAAATCCCGAGGCTCGCCGGCGCCCTCCACCGTGTTTTGGCTCACCGGAGCCAACTCCGGCGCTGGCATCCGACGTGGCCGACCTGGGGCCACCCCCAGGGTCACTGCCAATGGGCCCCACGGGCCCCAGTTGACTGGGTTGACTCAGTCAACTGCTGACTGGGCAGCCGAGTGACACTGACATGCGGGCCCCACCGCATAAATAAACTAATTAAAATGATTTTATAAATAAACTTAATTAGTCAGTTTAATGGTTCACTGACATGTAGTGCCCAACTGTTAATTAACTCTGTTTAATTAAAATAAACCTCTGTCAACAATATCATTATCCGTATCTTTCTTCTTTTGCATATCACACAAATCAACAAAGTTGTTTAGATGAGTAGCGGCATCTTCACTAGGAAGGCCGGCGAATTGATCTTTCATAACAAGATTCAGCAAAGAAGTATTGATTTCACAAGACTCAACATCATTAAGAGGAGCAATCGGAGTACTAAGGAAATCATTATTATTGGTATTGGAGAAATCACACAATTTGGTATTATCTTGCGCCATGGTAACAAGTAATCCAACACATAAGCAAACAGAAAAAGGCAAGCGAAAGAGAGAGAGAGATAGAAATAGAGAGAGAGAGAGAGAGAGAGAGAGAGAGGAGATTGGGAAAGAGAGGGCAAATAAAATGGCAAGGGTGAAGTGGGGGAGAGGAAAATGAGAGGCAAATGGCAAATAATGTAAATGCGAGGGAGATGAGTTTGTGATGGGTACTTGGTATGTCTTGACTTGAGCGACGACCTCTCCGGCAACGGCGCCAGAAATCCTTCTTGCTACGTCTTGAGCTTGCGTTGGTTTTCCTTGAAGAGGAAAGGGTGATGTAGCAGAGTAGCGTAAGTATTTCCCTCAGTTTTTGAGAACCAAGGTATCAATCCAATAGGAGGCTCCTCAAAAGTCCCACGCACCTACACAAACAAACAAAGAACTCGCAACCAACACAATAAAGGGGTTGTCGATCCCTTCACGGCCACTTGCGAAAGTGAGATCTGATAGAGATAGTATGATAAGATAAATATATTTTTGGTATTTTATAATATAGATGCAAAAAGTAAAGATGCAAATAAAAGTAGATTGAAAGCTTATATGATAAAAGATAGACCCGGGGGCCATAGGTTTCACTAGAGGCTTCTCTCAAGATAGCATAAGTATTACGGTGGGTGAACAAATTACTGTCGAGCAATTGATAGAAAAGCGAATAATTATGAGATTATCTAGGCATGATCATGTATATAGGCATCACGTCCATGACAAGTAGACCGACTCCTGCCTGCATCTACTACTATTACTCCACACATCAACCGACTCATGCCTGCATCTAGAGTATTAAGTTCATAAAGAATAGAGTAACGCATTAAGCAAGATGACATGATGTAGAGGGATAAACTCAAGCAATATGATATAAACCCCATCTTTTTATCCTCGATGGCAACAATACAATACGTGCCTTGCTGCCCCTGCTGTCACTGGGAAAGGACACTGCAAGATTGAACCCAAAGCTAAGCACTTCTCCCATGGCAAGAAAGATCAATCTAGTAGGCCAAACCAAACTGATAATTCGAAGAGACTTGCAAAGATAACTCAATCATACATAAAAGAATTCAGAGAAGATTCAAATATTTCTCATAGATAAACTTGATCATAAACCCACAATTCATCGGATCTCGACAAACACACCGCAAAAAGAGTTTACATCGAATAGATCTCCACAAGAGAAGGGGAGAACATTGTATTGGGATCCAAAAAGAGAGAAGAAGCCATCTAGCTAATAACTATGGACCTGAAGGTCTGTGGTAAACTACTCACAACTTATCGGAGGGGCTATGGTGTTGATGTAGAAGCCCTCCATGGTCGATTCCCCCTCCGGTGGAGCGACGGCGAAGGCTCCAAGATGGGATCTCGCGGATACAGAAGGTTACGGCGGTGGAAATTGTTTTTCATTGGCTCCCTGGATGTTTTCGGGGTACGTAGGTATATATAGGAGGAAGGAGTACGTCGGTGGCCGCCTGTGTGGCCCAGGAGACAGGGGTGCGCCCAGGAGGGGTGGGCGCGCCCTCCTATCTCCTGGAGGCCTCGTTCGTTCCTTGACTTGCACTCCAAGTTCTCCGGATCACGTTCGTTCCAAAAATCACGCTCACGAAGGTTTCATTTCGTTTGGACTCTGTTTGATATTCCTTTTCTTCGAAATACTAAAATAGGCAAAAAAACAATACAGGCTGGGCCTCCGGTTAGTAGGTTAGTCCCAAAAATGATATAAATGTGTAAAATAAAGCCCATAAACATCCAAAAGGGGTAATATAATAGCATGGAGCAATCAAAAATTATAGATACGTTGGAGACATATCATGCACCCCTGCAGGGAAGAAAGCATCTATCGATTGCCTGTCCTACGGTAACGGACACTCGAAGTTGTATCCCGATCGATACAACTAGAACTGGATGCTGAGGCATGAAATGGATATGTGGCTCCCGGAGTCGAGAAAGGATCCCAGGGCGTTGACAACAACATAAATATGACTTATGTTATACTACTCTACTCCCTCCTCTTGCTGCAAGACGGTGGTTTCCAGAAGATGCTAGTTTTCGATAGGCTAGGATTTCCCCTTCTCTTCTCGCATTCTGCAGTTCAGTCCATAGATACTACCCATTTCATTGATACCGATGCATATGTAGTGTAGATCCTTGCTTGCGAGTACTTTGGATGAGTACTCACGGTTGCTTTGCTCCCCTTTTTCCACCTCTTTCCATTCTTCCCGGATGCTGCAACTAGATGGTGGAGCCCAGGATCCAGACGCCACCTTCGACGACGACTACTACTACCATGAGGGTGCTTACTACTACGTGGAGGCCGCCGACGACCAGGAGTAGTTAGGAGGCTCCTAGGCAGGAGGCCTTGCCTTTTCGATCATGTTGCTTTTGTGCTAGCCTTCTTAAGGCAAACTTGTTTAACCTATGTCTGTACTCATATATTGTTGCTTCCGCTGACTCTTGTGTATTCAAGCTTATGTATTCGAGCCCTCGAGGCCCCTAGCTTGTAATATAAAGCTTGTATTATTTTAATTTGTGTCTATAGTTGTGTTGTGATATCTTCCTATGAGTTCTTTATCTTGATCGTACACATTTGCGTGTATGATTAGGGTACGATCGAATCAAGGGCGTCACAAGTTGGTATTAGAGCCGACTGCCTGTAGGTATCCCCCTTTCCAACTCCTTGGCCGAAGTTGAGTCTAGTCACTACAAAACTTTTACTAACATGGTTGTGTGTCTTATGGGCCCACGTCGCCATTGGGTGGTATTAGGATCTTTTACTCCTCGTCTATACTCTGGGACTCTGAACTCTCTTCTACTCGGGTTAAACGAATTTACTAACTCTAACATTAGGATCCCGTGACCACATTAACCCCAAAGTTGGATAAACCATAGTTACTCCTTAGGATAGCATCTTGAGTAGTGCACACACTGTCGTGTTGACTACTAAGTGGTATCCATCGTACCTCTTTCATTATGCATGTTTCATCATGAATGATCCTTTGTCTTTGCAAACGCGCGATACTGAACTACACCTGTTACATGTTAGCAGGATGGTTAGACCTGCTGGTCATGGCCGTGGTGGCAACGATCCACCACTGCCCGAATTCTTTGCTGGAATGATGCAACAGTTTGAGCTGAACCACCAGTTCATGGAAGGAATGATGGCTCAGTTTCCTCGTCCGAATATGAACCAGCAGCCAGCCCCAGTTACTCTGCAAGATTCATGCGCCTCAACCCGACCATCTACCGCAGCTCAACTCAGCCCCTTGATGCTTATGACTGGCTCCACGACATCACATATGAAATGGAGTCTGCTAGTGTTGCCCCTGCCATCTATGTCACCTTCGCATCCTTCTTCCTCAAGGGTCCCGCTGCTCAATGGTGGGACAGCCACAGGCGTACCCTACCTGCGGGAACAATCATCACTTGGCCGGATTTCCAAGCCGCTTTCCGTGCCCGCTTTATTCCTCAGGGAATCATGGACAGGAAGAAGCGAGACTTCCGTAACCTCACCCAAGGCAACAAGGATGTAGATGCTTATCAGCGGAAATTTCTGGACTTGTCACGTTACGCTGAAGAAGACATTACAACTGATGCTTGTAGGCAAGAAAAGTTTCGTGATGGACTTCACCCAGATATCAAGCTAGCACTGCTCGTTCATGACTTTGCCGACTTCGCCACCTTGGTGAACAAGGCTATTTAGGTTGAGACTGGTCTTCAGGAACACCAGGGATCTCTCAGGCGTAGCCATGACACTGGCCCATCTTCGGGCCCGTCAGCGCAGAAGCGTCGGATATGGATCCCCCACATCATGTATTGTCCAACTGCAGCTGCACCAAGACAGTCCTATGTTGCACCTCGTCTGCCTCCTCCATCGCAGAGGCAGCCTCTTCGAGCTGTACCACCCCAAGCTCCTGCTCCCAACCCCAATGATGGTCTATGCTTCAAGTGTGGCCTTCCAGGTCACCGCTCCAGGAACTGTCCTAAGAATCAGAACCAACTGGCTCTTCCTGCTGCGGGTCGTGGTAACAATCAACCCCGCAACAACAATGCCCGACCTTATGGTCGTGGGCAGGCTAACAACATTGATCTGAATGAAGCTCAAGACCAGCCTGCTACTGTGATGGGTACGCTCCTTGTTAATTCGGTACCAGCTTCAGTTTTATTCGATTCAAGGGCATCACATTCATTCATGTCAGAAAAGTTTGCATACACACACGACATTCGATGCGAGCCCATGAACACTCCGATAGTGGTACGCACCCCTACAGGCCGATGTCAAACTACCATGATGGGCCACAACATTCCCGTTGAGATTGAAGGCTTGGAATTCCTTGTTTCTCCCATTATTTTGGAGTCTTCCAATATTGACCTCATTCTGGGAATGGAATGGTTGAAAGCACATACTGCCTCTATCGTTTGCGCCACCAAGGTCGTTCACCTCCTACATCCTTCTGATGAGATAGTAAGCTACCATGCTTAGATTGTTCAAAACACTGAAGCACGACTTTATGTCTTGAATGCGCTGAATGCGGCACCTCTTGAGGGAATTGAAAAGATTCCAGTCGTTCGCGACTTCCAAGACGTCTTTCCACAAGAACTTCCAGGAATACCCCCTGCTCGGGCTGTTGAGTTCGTCATCGAGTTGAAACCATTCACCGTTCCTATTGCCAAACGACCCTACAAGATGCCTCCTCATGAGCTCCTTGAACATAAGGAGGAAATCGACAAATCTCTTCACAAGGGTTTCATTCGTCCAAGTTCCTCTGCTTGGGGAGCACCTTCTCTCTTTGTGAAGAAGAAGGATGGAATGAATCGTTTGGTCCAAGACTATCGTCCTATCAACCAAGCTACAACTCAGAACAAATATCCCCTTCCTCGGATAAATGATCTGTATGATCAACTGGGTGGTTCATCGATATTCTCTAAACTCGACTTGAGGTTGGGTTACCACCAGATCCATGTCCGTGGAGAGGATATTCCAAAGACCGCCTTCGTTACTCGATATGGTTCGTATGAGTACACCATCATGTCATTCGGTTTAACCAATGCTCCAGCTACATTCTCTCGTCTGATGAACTACATGTTCATGGATTACCTCGACAAGTTCGTCATAGTCTATCTGGATGATATTCTGGTATATTCGAAGAATAAAGAAGAACATGCTGAACATCTTCGTCTTGTTCTGGAAAAGCTTCGAGAGCATCAGCTTTATGCCAAGTATTTCAAGTGCGAATTCTGGCTTCCTGAAGTAACATACCTTGGGCATGTCATCTCCATGGATGGTATTGCCGTCAACCCAGAGCTAGTTCAGGCTATTCTTGACTGGACCCCTCTGAAGACTGTCAAGCAAGTTAGAAGCTTTCTCGAACTAGCCAGCTATTATCGCCGTTTCGTTAAGAACTTCTCCAAGATTGTCAATCCACTGACTAATCTGCTTCACAAAGGCATTAAGTTCGATTGGACAGACAAATGTCAGGAAAGTTTCCAAGCACTCAAGGACAAGCTGACTTCTGCCCTAGTGCTTGCTCCCCCTGATTCTCGCAAGGACTTCGTCATCTATTGCGACGCTTCACGACAAGGATTAGGTTATGTCCTAATGCAAGAGCGCAGAGTGATTGCTTATGCCTCCCATCAAGTGCGTCCTCACGAAGAGAACTACCCAGTTCATGACCTCGAGCTTGTTGCCGTTATCTTTGCACTGAAGCTATGGCGACAGTACCTTCTCGGTAATCATTGCGAGATCTTCACCGATCATCAGAGTCTGAAGTACTTGTTCACTCAGCCAGATCTGAACCTCCGTCAGCAGCGGTGGATGGAAGCTATTGCTGACTACAACTGCGGTAGATCCTATACCCCTGGTAAGGCTAATGTAATGGCCGATGCCCTGAGCCGCAAGTCTGATTGCAATAATCATATGGTTCATATAGCTCAACCCCGCCTTTATGACAAACTTTGTAAGCTGAACCTTCAACTAGTTCCACAGGGTTCTCTGAATAACCTTGTCCTGGAACCAAATCTTCTGAAAGCAATTAAGTCTGCTCAAGCCAAAGATGCACACGTTGATTTGATGAAAAAGGATCTTGCCTTAGAGAAATCCAGAGATATCTCGCTTGCTGAAGATGGGACCTTATACTTCAGAGATCATATTGTAGTACCCCGGTTCGAGCTTATGACAGAGAAGGTGATGAAAGAAGCGCATGACACCCCTCTCTCTATTCATCCGAGAAGTACCAAGATGTATTTAGACATCCGTCAGAAGTACTGGTGGTCTAAAATGAAGCAAGACATTGCTCGATATATCAAAGAATGCGACGTTTGTCGTCGCGTCAAAGCAGAACATCAGAAACCGGCTGGACTTCTACAACCACTTTTGATTCCTGAATGGAAGTGGGATAAGATTCAGATGGACTTCGTCACTGGCCTTCCCAAGTCTCAGAAAGGTAATGATGCTATCTTTGTCGTCATCGACCAATTCTTGAAAGTTGCTCACTTTCTGCTAGTCAAGGAGACAATCACTCCTAGTCAATTAGCAAACTTGTATATCTCCCGAATTGATCACTCCACGACATTCTGAAGGAGATCAGTTCAGATCGCGACAGTATATTCACTTCAAAGTCTGGGATAGTTTCCAAGAGGCAATGGGAACTCACATTACCTGGAGCACTGCTTATCATCCCCAATCCCAATGCCAAGTCGAGCGAGTCAACCAAATTCTGGAAGACATGCTTCGGGCTTATGTTATTTCTTTCGGCAAGAAGTGGGAAGAATCTCTCCCTTATGCGGAGTTCTCTTATAACAACAGCTATCAAGCCAGCTTGAAGATGGCACCCTTTGAGGTGCTATATGAACGTAAGTGCCGAACCCCTCTAAATTTGTCAGAAACTGGGGAACAGACGCTCATTGGTCCAGACATAATTCAACAAGCTGAAGAGCAGGTTCGCATTGTCCGGGATAATCTCAAGGCGGCCCAGTCCCGCCAGAAGAGCAACTATGACTGGAAACACTTGGGTTCAACTTATCAACCTGGTGATCAAGCTTATCTGCGTGTCACTCCTTTGAGAGGCACTCATTGGTTCAGAGTCAAGGGCAAGCTAGCTCCGTGCTACATTGGTCCCTTCCGCATTCTCGCCCATCGTGGACTAGTGGCTTATCAATTGGAGCTGCCACCTCAGTTCTCTCACGTCCATGACGTCTTCCATGTGTCACAACTTCGTCGTTGCTTCAAGGACCCTGAACGTGAAGTGGATCTGGAATTGATTGAAGTTCAATATGATCTCACTTACAAATAGCATCCTATCCGCATTCTTCAAGAAGCTGAACGTCAAACCCGCCAGAAGGTTACCAAGTTCCTCAAGGTGCAATGGTCGAATCATACTAAAGATGAAGCCACTTGGGAACGCGAGGATAACCTCCGTGCTGAATACCCCGATATTTTCCCTTCTACCTCTTAATTCTCGGGATGAGAATTTATATTAGAGGAGGAGAGTTGTAATACCCCTGTGTAATGATGCTACAGTAACCCTTGGGGTTAAGTTAATTATTTGTTTGATCATCCTTGGTTATCTCTCATTTCATATTTCCAGTTGAATTCCATTTCTAACTCTTAGTGAATTTCCAAATTTCTTAAACATGAAAACTAAAATGTTCATCATGTTCCAAATAATCCATAACTACTATTGGTGGTGGACCAACATTTTGGTAGAAGGTTTGAGTGGTCTAAACTACTTAAAACAGTGACCTAAGCAATAAATTAAATCCTTTTTAATTTACAAAAATTTCAAACTATTTCAAAAGGCTCACAATCTTTTTGTGGCAGCGCCCAATAATTATTTGAAATTGTTTTGTCCAGTGGCATAATTTTGCAAAGTCAATAGTGGCTAAAAGCAAATGCAAAAGCTGCTGAAAAACTAAGAAAAGCAAAGAAAAGGAGAAAAGGAAAAGGAGAGGGGAGAGAAAGCCCCTGCCCCACTTGGGCTTTGGCCCACCCGCGCCAGCTGGCCTAGCTAGGCCGGCCCACGCCCACTCCCCGGTCGCTCTCCCCTCCCTCCTGTTCCCCCGGTGCGCGCTGCTACATGGGCTCATCGCCGCCCGACCACCTCGCCGGCAATGCCGCGGGTGGATAAGAGCCCCTTCCCCTCCGGCTCCTCGAGGCCTCCCCCACCTACCTCCACCCACTCCCAGATTCCCCTCGCCCTCTCTGCCTACTCGTTGCCTCTCCCCCTCATTCCCCATCCACCTCCGAGCGCCATCGCCGCCGCGTCTTCGTCGTCTCCACGGCCACCGTGCTGTCGACGCAGCCTGGCTGTGCTCGTCGGCATCGCCGTGGACTGTTGCATCCTCTGGAGCCGCTGGAGGGAGCCGAGGAGCTCTGCATCGCCGAACACGTTGTCGTCTTCCTCGGGTCGCCGGTGATCCCCTTCTTCCCCAACGATGTTCTGCTGCTCCTAATCTCCCAAGGGCCATCTTGCGTGCCGCACGGTGAGCTCCTCCACCTCCTGCTCCTCCTTGTTAATCCCCTCGTGCAACGTAGCAAGCTCGACGTCTCGCCCATGAGCTCACCGCCGCAGTTCACCTCGCCCCCGTGGCCATGGTCTCTGTCGTGCTCGCCTGAGCACGACATCGAGTTCCTGGTGCTTCCAGCAACCCAATGCACCCGCGCCCACGCTTCCCCGTGGCCCCTGGCCCCTCGCTCGTTGAGCGCCCAAACGCACCGCCGCCTGTGCTCGTCGCCGGCGTGCCTTCGGTGCCCAAATGGTCAGAGGTGTGCGCCCAACAGCTTCACCGCACCGCGTAGAACCTGCCCAGCCTCTTCTTTTGCTCCATAGCACGCTGCTCCACCATCTCCGTCATCCACCCGGATGCGTCGCCGCCTCCGCCGCTCGCCGGCATCGTTCCGGTCATCCCCGAGACCAACCCGCAGCTCCATGCGACGCGCGGCATCGCTAGCTTTCGAACGGGAGTAGCCACACCTGTTTTGGGCCACCGTGGCGAAATCCCAAGGCTCGCCGGCGCCCTCTGCCGCGTTTTGGCTCGCCGGAGCCAACTCTGGCGCTGGCATCCGACGTGGCAGACCTGGGGCCACCCCCAGGGTCACTGCCAACGGGCCCCACGGGCCCAAGTTGACTGGATTGACTCAGTCAACTACTGACTGGGCAGCCCAATGGCACTGACATGCAAGCCCCACCGCATAATTAAACTAATTAAAATGATTTTATAAATGAACTTAATTAGTTAGTTTAATGGGTCACTGACATGTGGGGCCCAACTATTAATTAACTCTGTTTAATTAAAATAAACCTTTGTTTGCCCCTCTGTCTATGACAAGTGGGACCCACTGGTCAGTTTGGCCTGGTCAGCCGTCCTGTTGACTGCTGACGTCACAGTGATGTCATGCTGACATAGTAAAACTTTTCTGATAATTTATTTAATTCCAGAAAATGTTTAAACCTTTAGAAATTCATAGAAAATAAACCGTAACTCGGATGAAAATGTTTTCTACTTGAAAGTTGCTCAGAAAAATGTGACGAATCCATATACGCGATCCGTTTACCTGTCAGATACCTCTAACTATCTGAACATGGAACGTCTCCCTCCGGTCATCTGTCTGACACAGGTCCAGAACCAGGAAAACATTCCCGGTTGAATTCCCCCTTCACCTATATCGTGTAGCCATACGTTAGGTCACACACGGCACAACATATTGCCATGTTATGCTTTGTGATGCTATATTTGCTTTATATTTATTGTTTCTTCCCCTCTTCTCTTTGATAGACCCCGAGACCGATGTTGCCCCTGTGATCGACTACGTCTCCAATGACCCTTCTTCCCTTTCAGCGGAGCTTCCAGGCAAGCCCCCCTTTTATCATCCCGATATCGCCCATTCCATTCTCTCATGCTTGCATTAGATTTTTCTACTGTAACTATTTGCTCCTATTCTGATGCATAGCCTGCTTTTGTAACCTGCTCATCGCACCTTAACTGCTTATCCTAAACTGCTTAGTATAGGCTGGTTAGTGATCCATCAGTGACCCCCACCTTGTCCCAGTTGCCCCTGCTTCATCATCGAAGACCCGATAAACGGGATCAAAGACCAGGCCCCGACACCGCACATCACTTCCCCTTAGTTGCTCGACACTACTGGGTTACTATCGAGTGCCGAGGGTGAGACCTCATTAGCACTTCTGATGTTAACCTGGTAGTGTAGTTATTCTGTCGTGATCATCGAGGGTGATTTCCTCCTTAACCACTTCCGATATGACTCTGTCGTGCAACCCCTCATGTGTGGACCTCGAGGATGGTTCCTCTTTCGTCCACCTTGATGATTACATCAAGTGGAATCCGTCGGGGTGACTCCTCAGGTTTTCCCCTTGGTGTTAGACACACGGTTACTATGGTTACTATGACTTTACACTGAACCATGTTACTAAAGATGGGTCGGCCCTGAGGGGTACCCGCGCGAGCATATTTGCGAGTGATGAGGAGTCGGGTTGACCTGGGAGGTGCCCGCGAGATACTTATGAGGTGTGGCCGGGCATTCCTAGCCCTTGCCGCAAGTCCTCGAGATGGGGCAACGGGGTCACATCTTTCGTGAGTCTTTGCTTGTTACCGCGCGTTCCTAATCCACTATGATTTGGATATTTGATCCGAGGGGCCTCTGGCCTGATAGCACTAACCATCACGTGGGCATAGTATGGGTGTTCTGCGTCGTATACATCAGCCGAAGCTTAATAGACGTCAGCGACTCAATGACGCGTACCAGGTTGGACTGCGTAAGCACCTGCCTTTTTGAAGGAGGTAGCTAGGTCTGCTCATCGGCTGCGTACGCAACATGAAGGAGTTCCCGCGCGATGGCCCATGACCCCTGGGGCATAGGTTTAGTCCGGTGTGTTGACCTCTCTATTAAGCCTAGGTAGGGTTGTGACGTATTGTTTGGCCGAGGCCGGGCATGACCCAGGAAAGTGTGTCCGGCCGGAGTTAATCGAGCGTGGTGGGTAAGTTGGTGCACCCCTACAGGGAAGAAAACATCTATCGATAACCTGTCCTACGGTAACAAACACTCGGAGTTGTATCCCAGTCGATACAACCAGAACTGGATGCTGAGGCATGAAATGGATATGTGACTCCGGGAGTCGAGAAAGGAGCCCGGAGCGTTGACAAAAACATAAATATGACTTATGTTATACTACTCTACTCCCTCCTCTTGCTGCAAGACGGTGGTTTCCAGAAGATGCTAGTCTTCAATAGGCTAGGATTTCCCCTTCTCTTCTGGCATTCTGCAGTTCAGTCCACAGACACCACCCATTTCATTGATACTGATGCATAGGTAGTGTAGATCCTTGCTTGCGAGTACTTTGGATGAGTACTCACGGTTGCTTTGCTCCCCTTTTCCCACCTCTTTCCATTCTTCCTGGATGCTGCAACCAGATGGTGGAGCCCGGGATACAAACGCCACCTTCGACGACGACTATTACTACCACGAGGGTGCTTACTACTACGTGGAGGCCGCCGACGACCAGGAGTAGTTAGGAGGCTCCCAGGCAGGAGGCCTTGCCTTTTCGATCATGTTGCTTTTGTGCTAGCCTCCTTAAGGCAAACTTGTTTAACTTATGTCTGTACTCAGATATTGTTGCTTCTGCTGACTCTTGTGTATTCAAGCTTATGTATTCAAGCCCTCGAGGCCCCTGTCTTGTAATATAAAGCTTGTATTATTTTAATTTGTGTCTAGTGTTGTGTTGTGATATCTTCCCATGAGTCCTTGATCTTGATCATACACATTTACGTGTATGATTAGTGTACGATTGAATCGAGGGCGTCACAGCACCACACACGGCTAAACAATCAACTTGTCTCTGGGGTGCCCCCTCCCCCATATATAAAGGAGTGGAGTAGGGGGAGGGCCGGCCCTCTCATGGCGCGCCCAAGGGGGGAGTCCTACCCAAAGTGGGAGTAGGATTCCCCTTCCCTAGTTGGAGTAGGAGAGGAAGGAAGGGGGACATAAAGGGAAGGAAGGGGGGGGGCAGCCCCCCACCCAATTCAGATTGGGCTTGGGGGGAGGGGGCGTCCTCCACCTGGACGCCTCCTCCTCTCTCCCACTAAGGCCCAATAAGGCCCATACACTCCCCGAGGGGTTCTGGTAACCCCCCGGTACTCCGGTAAATGCCCGAACTCACCCGAAAACATTCCGATGTCCAAACATAGTCTTCCAATATATCGATCTTTATGTATTGACCATTTCGAGACTCCTCTTCATGTCCGTGATCACATCCGGGACTCCGAACAACCTTCGGCACATCATATCACATAAACTCATAATACCAGTCGTCATCGAACGTTAAGCGCGCAAACCCTATGGGTTCGAGAACTATGTAGACACGACCGAGACACGTCTCCGGTCAATAACCAATAGCGGAACCTGGATGCTCATATTGGTTCCTACATATTCTACGAAGATCTTTATCGGTCAAGCCGCATGACAACATACATTGTTCCCTTTGTCATCGGTATGTTATTTGCCTGAGATTCGATCGTCGGTATCTCAATACCTAGTTCAATCTCGTACCGGCAAGTCTCTTTACTCGTTCCGTAATACTTGATCCCGCAACTAACTCATTAATCACAATGCTTGCAAGGCTTATAGTGATGAGTATTACCGAGAGGGCCCAGAGGTACCTCTCCGAAACACTGAGTGACAAATCCTAATCTCGATCTATGCCGACCCAACGAACACCTTCGGACACACCTGTAGAGCACCTTTATAATCACCCTTTTACGTTGTGATGTTTGGCAGCACACAAAGTGTTCCTCTGGTATTAGGGAGTTGCATAATCTCATAGTCTGAGGAACTTGTATAAGTCATGAAGAAAGCAGTAGCAATGAAACTAACACGATCATAATGCTAAGCTAACGGATGGGTCATGTCCGTCACATCATTCTCCTAATGATGTGACCCCGTTCATCAAATGACAACACATGTCTATGGTTAGCGAACATAACCATCTTTGATTAACGAGCTAGTCAAGTAGAGGCATACTAGGGACTATAGGTTTTGTCTATGTATTCACACATGTACTATGTTTCCGGTTAATACAATTCTAGCATGAATAATAAACATTTATCATGATTAAGGAAATAAATAATAACTTTATTATTGCCTCTAAGGCATATTTCCTTTAGTATTATGGTAAAAGTAATCTTAAAGTGTCGTTTAATTCCAAGATTAGAAAATTGAAATGATTGCATATTGTGTACTTGCGTGACAAAATAAGGAAGTACATAATGGGTATTTTTTTACGTAAGACAGAACATTGCTCTTGCAGCTTTCACTGGCCATCTTATAATACCGAAAGTCATGAAGATGTTGCTTGCAAAATCAAAAGAATATGACCATGGTTAAGATAATTACACGAGGCACATGTCAGTGATGTTGACAAAGAAAAGATGGAATGGAGATATCCTATGGATTTGCAAGCAAGATGTTGTAGCTGTAGAAAGTGGAAAATTACTAAACAACCTTGCATATGTGCCTTGTATTTATTTACTTTCATGAGAGATCCAGTCACTGACATTGATTGGTATGTGCACGAATATTTCTCGGTGGCAAAATTCAATTCAAATCATGTTGACAATTTTTCTTCAATGGAGGGGAAGCAACGGTGCGATATAGTTGATCCCGGGGTCAAAGTGTGTGCACCCATTCAAAACAACCCTCTAGTAGACCTAGGAAGACCATGATTAGGGCAGAGTCTGAAGGAAAAGGCCTTAGGGGTAGTAGAATCAGATGTTCTTGTTGTGGAGAAGTTGGTCACCATGAAAGCTGTTGTAAAGAGGCAGTTGACCCTGCTTTTGGAGAGATGAGCATTGGGGTGTTGAAATGCTACAAAAATGGATGCACCTCAAGTTCCTGCACCTGAAGCTCTTACAAATCTAAAGTTCATGCAACTCCTCCACTTGAAGCTCCTTCAACAGATGCACATCAAGCTCCTACAAGTGATACATTCCTTATCTCCAAAAGCATCAAGCTCCGACAAGTCCTCATGGTTTTTTTCTTGCCTTATCCAACCTCCATCATACATTCCTTATCCCCAAGAGCATCCCACCCACATTTTTCTATCGTCGCGGCGCTACTTTTCGCCTGCAACCTCGTTGTCGCGCCTAGTAGCCAACCGCGTCTCTGAGACATGTTGCACCAAGTCGGAGTGCTCGAGCTGCTGCAGCTGTGGGACCGCACCTTTGGCGGTGCGCTGCTAGAAGAGAGAGGATTAGGAAGCAGAGGCAAGGTGTTGCAGGCAGTCGTGAGGGACGACCACAGGATGGTGCATGCGACACACAACTTGGTGATGTAGGATTGAGTCAACGAATTGCAAGGGAGCCTCCTCCTTTTCTCCCGTTCCTCTCCCACCACTAGTCAGCAAAGATCGCGACACCATTGCCATGAGGAAGACGACCAGTGCTACACGTCGGGACCACGACACACAGATGTTGCAGACAACCCCGCCACAAATGACGACAGTGATCCTGCAACGTCGGGGAAACAACGATGTATTAAAACATGGACCATGTTGAGTGCGTGACAAGAGGCCCACGTCACGCAAGCAAAGGTGACGATAACATGGACCATGTTGCAAAGGGTGACATGCCCACATCTCACAAGTGGAGATGACCGCAACATGGACCATGTGGCAATGGCCAATGGGGACCGCAACATAGTCCGTGTTGCAATGAGCGGACGGCCAATACGTAGCGTGAAATAAAGGAAAAAATGGTACGACAAGGGAGCGCAACATGGCTCATGTTGCAAAGCGCCGAGCCCAACATGAGTCTTTTTGCAAAGGCTATAGCGATATATCAACGACTCCCGGGTGAGAGATCATACGGTTGTCCTCTGATCCATCCAACGACTGCGTAGGCGATCAACCTCCTCAGATTATCACCGGGCTGATGCTTAGCGCTGTCCTTCTTAAAAGACTAATCGTAAATGTGATGGTATTTTGCTATTTGCTCACGTTATTCTTAATGTAAATGTATAGCCTCCTTGTCCCCAATCGCAAAATAAATAAATAAATAAATAAGCATGTATATTCTCGCCGTTCTGTATCCTTGTAGGCCCCTAGTTAGCTCCACCTGCAGTTCGGGGGACACACGCACCTTATACAGAAGAGTGCAATTGCCATCCCAAATGCGAGTATGCGACAAACGAGTGCGCTCCACCCTCGCAAACCAAACCAGCATTCCCCCGCCCTTCTCGTTCTCGTTCCCGTGTCCCGTTGCAACACCGGGCTCCGCATACTTTAGTTTATCGTCATCCCTCCCTCCCAGTGACGTGCATCGGTCGTGCGCGCGCGCGTGTGCGGTGCGAGGCCACGGCGCGGCATCGGACGTCGCTTAAGAAAAACCAGCGGCGCGCGGGCACCGCACCTCAGCCGGTCGGGCGGCGCGCCGGCGTGGTCTGCGACGCCGCACGAGCGGCGGCCTCGGCCCCGGGTCTCGACAATGCTTGCCCCGAGCAAAGAGAAGCGGAGCACCCGGCTCCGCGCCCGCGCCGGCAATCCGTGGCCGGCCTCGTGACAGCCAGTGTTTCAGCCCATTCTTTTTTACAGCGAACGCTGCTCGGCAAAAGGAATTACGGCGCGGCAAAGGGATCTCGGAGGATGATACGTGCGCGTGGGCTGTTGATCAGCCAAGGAAAGCATGTTTGGTTTTCGCTGCCGCGGCACCGCACGTGATGAGGCAAACGGTCTGTTTTGTAAAGTGTGTGTGCTCTGCTGCAGGGTGCCCCTCCCGGTCCCGGCTTTTGCTGGCGGTAAAGCGCTGGCCTGTGATCTGGATTCTGATACGGTGGTGGTTTTGTATGAGCGGAAGGCCGGCGTCAAGCGTTGTTTTCATATGTATTCGCTTGTTTATTCAGCCTCACATGAACCTTTCCTGCTCCCGCCGTTGAGAGAGCCAGACATTGATCTGAACGCCCACCGGGAGCAGCAATGAGTCTCTTCAAAGGTGGACTGGCGGATCCGAGGACCAGGAGGAGGCCGGGAGGACACTGTCTGGCACCAACACCGTCAATACGTGGGTCATCAGTGTGTCAAGTTGTCTGTAGGTCGGCCTCTGGGATGAGAGGGGTGGGCTCCCGATCTTCATAAAATGGAAATATCTAGCCAAGCAAGCAACACACGAAAATTGGCTTTTCGCTCCGCTTTATATATAAAGCAAAGATCACAATACACAAGGTGAAACAATACATGATAGTAAGAAAGTCCTCAACCGAAGCAAATCAAAAGATAAAACGAACAAGCGAAAACGAATCGAGAACAAGGAAAAGGAAACGACATGAAGACGCTGCCATGGCCTAAGTCTCACTACCACAGTCTAACCGCCGATGCCTGAGCTCCATGACAACGCCCCACAGAGGGTCACAACGCAAAGCAACGTCGCTGTTCAGTCCAACAAACCAGGGTTTTCACCAGGAGCCGTGTCTCTGTGGAGGGACTCCGCTGCATGAGGTCTTACACACCCAAGATCCCATCCCCATGCCTTCCTCCGCTCAATCCACCTTGCCATCATCGAACACCATTGCTGCCCAAAGATACTATGCTTGAGAGCGGTGTCTGTCGGTGTCAAAACCGGCGGATCTCGGGTAGGGGGTTCCGAACTGTGCGTCTAAGGCTAATGGTAACAGGAGGCCGGGGACAGGATGTTTACCCAGGTTCGGGCCCTCTCGATGGAGGTAATACCCTACTTCCTGCTTGATTGATCTTAATAATATGAGTATTACAAGAGTTGATCTATCACGAGATCGTAGAGGCTAAACCCTAGAAGCTAGCCTATGATTATGATTGGTCTTGTCCTACGGACTAAACCCTCCGGTTTATATAGACATCGGAGGGGGCTAGGGTTACACAGAGTCGGTTACAGAGAAGGAGATCTAACATCCGAATCACCAAGCTTGCCTTCCACGCAAAGGAGAGCCCCATCCGGACACGGGACAAAGTCTTCAATCTTGTATCTTCATAGTTCAACAGCTCGGCCAAAGTATATAGTCCGGCTGTCCGGATACCCCCTAATCCAGGACTCCCTCAGCAGCCCCTGAACCAGGCTTCAATGACGATGAGTCCGGCGCACAGTTTGTCTTCGGCATTGCAAGGCGGGTTCCATCTCCGAATACTCCAAGGCAAATTTTGAACACAAGGATCGCGTCCGTCCCTGCAAAATAAATTCCACATACCACCGTAGAAAGAACAATATTCCACGAATCAAATCTGCTGACAACTTTACACAGCGTGACATCACACCACGGCCCGGTCATTATTCGAACCGTTTTCTTCTCAACCAGCTACCGCACATATTGCGAGATGGTTTCCTTGGTACGTCTTGTCGAAGCAGAGATCGTGTCCCCTCATCATGGGATTCTCATCAATACCGGCATGGGTAACCCAACCGTGTGGCGCTTTGGAAAATAAGCGATTTTAACAGGCAAGTGGGGAGGCGCACAGTTTCTACCGCCTTTATAAAGAGATTAGGATCCCCCATCTCCACCCACGCCTTCTTCCTCCTTTACTCATCGGTTCTCGCACCCTTGAGCCCCAGCGCCCAAGTCCTCACCTTCTTCGTTAGTCCATTAGCAGCATGTCCGGAGCGGGAGGCAAGTGGATGGCCTCCTCCGTTACGGAGGAGGACATTACCAAGCTTCGAGAGGTCGGATACCTGCCCACGAGCATCGCACACAGGCTTCCAGCGAAGGGGCAGGTCACCCCCACTCCGAAATCTCGGGAGAGAGTAGTGTTACTCTCTCATTTCATCTGCGGACTAGGATTTCCACTTCACCCATTTATCCGCGGGCTCATGTTTACTATGGGCTACATTTTCATGATCTAGCCCCGAATTTCGTCCTCAACATCTCGGCGTTTATCGTCGTGTGCGAGGCCTTCCTCCGCATCAAGCCCCACTTCGGCCTATGGCTACAAATCTTCAACGTAAAGCCGAAGATAGTGAGCGGCCAGCAAGCGGAGTGCGGAGGTGCCATGGTGGGCAAGATACCCAACGTTACCTGGCTCGAAGGCTCCTTCATGGAGACCGTGAAGGGGTGGCAATCGGGGTGGTTCTACATCACCGAGCCGGGCGATGCCGACTGGGCAGCTGCCCCCGAATTTCGATCCGGCATCCCCATGCGGCTCACCTCCTGGAAAAAGAAGGGCCTGGCCTGGGGCATACCTGCAGAGCTGACCGGACTCCAGAATTGCCTAAAAAATATGATAAACAAGAAGATCAAGCTTGTCAACGTGGTCCAGGTCATGCTCTTCCACCGGATCCTCCCGTGTCAAAATCAGGCGTTCAATATGTGGGAGTTTGATCCGGCCGAACACCAGACGCTGCGAGAGCTCTTCGACACGACGCACAAAGACGTCTGGAAGGTGTTGTTCAAGGCCGCCGAAGTACCTCCTCCTACTTCCGAGGACCGCGGACTCAGCGCAAAGCGCCCTGCCAATCCGGTGAGCTCTCTAAATATCACAAAATGTGCCTTTCCCAGTATATTTGTGGGAGGATTCTAAGCCACCATGCTGACAAAACAGGAATATGTGGCGACGGCGGAGCCGATCGACTGTCCGGCTCTGCTGCCCGAAGATACATCCATCGCACTCCTGACGTAGATGCTGGTTCCGACGCCTTACAAGGTGCCAGAGAAGAAGGCCGAAAAGAAGGCCACGTGGACCCGGAAAGGTCTCCGGCCCAAGGCCACATCGGACGCCTCGTCCGAAGACGAGGGGGGGGGGGGAGGAAATGCCTCCCCCGCCCAGGGAGGATAAGAGAAGGAAGACCACCCCATCTGAGGAGGCCGGAGGGTCCAAGAAGGCGGCCACGGGGACCAGAAAAGGTCTTCGGCGCCAGGCCGTAATAGACTCGTCGTCCGAGGACGCCGATGTAGATTCCTCCCACGGAGGTGGGGAGGAGAAGAAGAGAAAAGCCGCCCCGCAGGGGGAGGCTAGGATGCCGAGGAAGGGAAAGACATCCCTTCCGAACTACTCCACCACGGCCGCCTACAGCGAGGCAGAGTGGTTGCCTGGGCAAGCCCCTAGCAAAGTCGTAAGTATCCGTACTCTATAATACGCTTTAAGTGTTTTAGCTTCATTGTTTGTTATAACGCCGAACTCGCATATGCAGTCCGGCCGGGTACCACCTCGAGGTATCCTCTTTGGATGGGTCCTTGAGTGAATCGAAGATGAATAGCGATTCACTCCCAACGGCCACCTCCCCACGGCCTGTGGATGACACCGAGGTGTTGTCCCAAAGGATACCGGAGCAGGGGGCGACGGTTCTGGAGACGCCCCAAGGCGAAATTCTAGATGCCGGGCACATGGGGGGTAAGATCTCCATGGATTATGCTGACGGGAGCCGCAGCAAGTCTGGCTCCCAGCCGGATACTACGTCGGAACCCTCAAAGGTTCCGGATTTAAGTAGGCAGCCCCTCGCTAAGGAGGGCGAGCCGGCCGTGCCGATGACCTCCGTCCAGCCGGAGGCATTGGATAATTTGCTGGAAGTGCTTCGCGGCGCTTCCATTGACGAAGAGCACCGTACTCTTATGAGTTCGGTGATTGAAAAGGTTTGGTCCGTCGAAAGCGGATTGACCGAAGCCTGCACCAGCCTCCTAACAGGCTTTGAGGTAAGTAATCAAAAGTGTAAGAAAGTATCACCCGATAGACAGTAGCCCCTGATAATCTGTTTGGTGTTCGGGAAGAAAAGCCAAATGGAGGGTCAACTTGTATCCGTAGGAGTCTAACAGTAAATGTCTAAATGAATAAGCAAGGTTGTTGCTGGCCGCTGCCGCCCATACTGCGGAGGTCGCAGGACTCAAGCGGGACCTAAAGCAGGTCGAGGAAGAGCTCAGACTTGCCAAGAGGCAGCTCGAAGAGAACGAAGGTAAGTGATACCCCATCCGTGTATCATATAAAGGGAGAAAAATTGGTGATGCTAACAAAAGCATCATGATTTTTAATAGGGGCCACGACCGAAGTGGCGACCCTGAAGAAAGCGCTATCTGAGGCCGAATACAATGCGGCCAAGGAGCATGCCGAGCGTGAAAAACAAGATGATCGGGTAGGCGAGGTCCAGCAAGAGCTCCAGGACTTCGGTAAGAAGTTCGAGTCCTTGGAGCATGACTTCAAGACGCAAGAGTCTGAGCTTGCGAAGGCCCTCCAGAGCGTGAAAGACGCCAAGGCCGAAGCCCAAAAGGCCCTCCAGGAGATCCAGGCGGCCAAAAAGATAGCGGCAGGTAAGGCATTTGTTATGCAAAGCAAGCATGTGGAGGAGACATTTCTTTTACTTACCCGAATTCGGAGCTCTCCAGGGGCATTCGTAGATCTTCCATGCAGCATATCGGATGCCACAGAGTTCTACCATGCTGAAGAGGGGAGCTCTACAGAAAAGTTGTTCTGGTCCCAGTATGCTAGGGCCAAACACCCAATGCCCTTGAGTGACCAACTGAAGAAATTGGTTGAACTCCACAAGGTGGCCGAACTAGCCATGAAGGACTTCATAGTCCGGATGTGGCCTGGCGAGCCTCTGCCCGACAGCTACTTCGGCCTGATAAAGCGGATGGTAAACGCTTGTCCGAGGCTGGAAGTTATTAAGCACTTCGTCTGTATTGAGGGTGCCCGCCGAGCCTTTGCCCGCGCGAAAGTGCATTGGGCCAAAATGGATGCAGAGAAGCTAGTGAAGGATGGACCGCCGGAGGGCAAGGCGCATCGTTACCCCGAGAAATATTATGACGACGTTATGAAAGGCGCCCACCTCATGGCCGATGAATGTACCATGGATGTAATTTTTGAGTGAATGTACTCATGTCGTCTTGTAATATGAAAACAAGTTCGTGTGCGCTATACAACGCTTTTTGATTTAAAATATTACCTTTTGTGCGGCCGTTTATAAAATTCTGAAAGCTGGCCAGTCGTCGGTGTCACGCCCAAGATGCGATCCTATCCTAAAGGAACTCGAAGGTCCCACCAAGGATAGAAGCGCATCTTGAAAACGCTTTTGCAAGGTGGATATCATTACATCAACATTACATAATAGATGGGGATACATACAAGAGACATACAATGCCACATGAATACAACATCATCATACATAAGAGCAACATCCGACTACGGATGAAACACAAACAGATACTCAAACGACATCCACCCTGTTAGCCCAGGCTGCCGACCTGGAACCTATCCCCTGATCAAAGAAGAAGCAGAAGAAGAACTCCAAAACAAGTAACACCGCTCTTGCGTCAAGATCATCGCATAAACCTGTACCTGCAACTGTTGTTGTAGTAATCTGTGAGCCACGAGGACTCAGCAATCCCATTACCATGGGTATCAAGACTAGCAAAGCTTAATGGGAAAGGAAGGGGTAAAGTGGTGAGGTTGCAGCAGCGACTAAGCATATATGGTGGCTAACATACGCAAATAAGAGCGAGAAGAGAGCAAATGAAACGGTCGTCAACTAGTAATGATCAAGAAGTGATCCTGAACTCCTACTTACGTCAAACATAACCCAAAACCGTGTTCACTTCCCTGACTCCGCCGAAAAGAGACCATCACGGCTACACACGCGGTTGATGCGTTTTAATTCGTATCTGGTGTCATGTTATCTACAACCGGACATTAACAAATTCCCATCTGCCCATAATCGCGGGCACGGCTTTTGAAAGTTTATACCCTGCAGGGGTGTCCCAACTTAGCCCATGATAAGCTCTCGCGATCAACGAAGGATATACCTTCTCCCAGGAATACCTGATCAGACTCGGAATCACGGTTTACAAGACATTTCGACAATGGTAAAACAAGACCAGCAAGACCGCCCGATGCGCCGACAATCCCGATAGGACCTGCACATATCTCGTTCTCAGGGCAACACCGGATGAGACAGGCTACGAGTAAAACCGGACTTCGAGTTTCCCCGAGGTGGCCCCGCAGGCGGCTCGGTCCGGACCAACACTTAGACAAGCACTGGCCCGGGGGGGCTAAAATAAAGATGACCCTCGAGAGAGCGACTCCCAAGGGAAAAGTAGGTGGTGGTAAGGCAAATGGTAAAACCAATGTTGGGCCTTGCTGGAGGAGTTTTATTCAAAGCGAACTGTCAAGGGGGTCCCATAAATCACCCAACCGCGTTAGGAACGCAAAATCCGGGAACATAACACCGGTATGACGGAAACTAGGGCGGCAAGAGTGGAACAAAACACCAGGCATAAGGCTGAGTCTTCCACCCTTTACCAAGTATATAGATGCATTAATAATATAAGAGATATTGTGATATCCCAGCATAATCCTGTCCACCATGGAGCAATCTTCAACTTCACCTGCAACTAACAACGCTATAAGAGGGGCTGAGCAAAGCGGTAGCATAGCCAAGCAACGGTTTGCTAGGAAGGGTGTCAAAGGTTAGAGGTTCATGGCAATTTGGGAGGCTTGAAGAGTAAAAGATAGGTAGCGCAGCAAAGCGATAGAACGAAGCAACTGGCATAGCAATGATAGTAGTGAGATCCAGGGTAGCGGTCATCTTGCCTGAAATCCCGCTAGGAAGAAGAACGAGTCAATGAAGAAGACGAACCCACGTAGTCGAACAAATCCTCACAATCGCAACATTAACGGAACTAAGAGGCAACACCGGAAAGAAACAAACAACATGGTAAATGCACAACCATAAACATGGCATGATGCACAAACTAGTATGATGCATGACCGGTTTAATGAGGCATGGCATGGCAATATGCACAAACAACACTACCAGTTAAGTGGAGCTCAATATGCAACGAGTTGCATATTGACGAAACACCACATTGACATATTTAGTTTAATGTTGTTTAAGCTACCAAGCAATATTAAATGTTGTTAAACATGGCAAGAGGTGAAGAATAATTAAGCTACCTATCTAGGCAAGTTTAAATGAGGCCGGAATAACAAACAACAATTCCGGAAAATCCCCATATGCAAATTATGAATTTGGTACTGTTCTGCCCTAAACACAATTTTATTGTTGTTAAACAGGAAAATAAAGTGCACCATGTTAATCTAGGCATTTTTCCACCCCATTTACATATAAAGTTTAATTAATTTGGAGCTACGGTTATTTAGTTAAGAAATAAAACATTTTAGTATGGCATTTGATCAAATTTAAACAAACATCATTTTAAACATTTTAAACATGGATGCAAGTGGCAAAATGTGAAACTAGATGAAATTCTAAGCATTTTACATGTTGGACTCATTTTAATCCGATGCATGGTTAATTAATTATTATATGCATGAACATGGAGGGGTAATCTGTAAAACTATAATTCCCTGGATAATAGAGAAAATCGCAGCGCAGGAAAAAAACAACATGGGCCGAATCTGAGGCAAACTGGGCTGGGGGGAGCTGCTGGTTGCTCACCCTGGGTTGGGCCAGTCGGTGAGGAGGCCAAGGCAGGCCGCGAAGGGGCGCGCTGGGCCTGGAGGCACGGTCAACGCGAGCGCTCCCCTCGCTCGCTTGATGCAGACGAGGCAGAGGCCGCGGCAGGGGACTGGCGAAGGCCGGGCCTCTACGGCAAGGCGAGGACGGGGCGGAGGAGCTGAGGTGAGCAGGGCGTCGGCGCTGGAGGAGGAAGCAGGCAGTCCCTTGCAGCAGATGCACACGAGCGAGCGCATTGCTTGACCTGCTGCTCGATGCAGATGAAGCAGGGGCGCAACGCACAGGACAACAACGGCGACAGGGGACTTGGGCGTGATGCAAAGAGCTGCGGGAGGCCAACAGACGGCTAGGTCGGGCGACACGGCATCGAGATCTGGGCGCGGGGGTTCCGTTTCCGGCACCGAAATGGAGGCGGGATGCATCAGCGGCGGAGCTTGGAGCTTGGCTCCCATGGCGGTGGTTGTAGAACAAGAGACAAAGAGATTAGAGAAAAGAGGGAGCAGCGAGAGGGAGGAAGGAGAGATGGGGCGGCGCGGGGCTGGCCTGGGTGTTGAGGTCGCCGGCAGGCTGGGTCACCGGAGCGACGTGGGGTCACGAGGCCGAGGCAGGGGGCTCGGGCAGAGGAGCAGATGCTCCTGGATGAGGGGAGGCGCAGAAGATCGGGTGCCGTGGTGCTCTACTCCCCGGCGAGCTCAAGCGAGGTTGAGGGGATCCACGGCGCGTGAGGCTGCACTAGTTGGTCGGGGATGCAAAACGAGGAGGTGGTCGGAGGTTGGAGAGGATCTGGATCGGGCTCTGGTTGGTGACGCTGAAAACGAGGAAGGGAGAGAGGCTGGCTGCGGGCTTGGATCCCGAGGGAGAGGAGTGGCGGCGGGGCGAGGGTGGATGGGACAGGAGGCCTAGGTTCTAGGGTTTGCCAAAAATGACTAGGGTGGACTATATATATATATAAGGAAAAGAGGAGTTCGGATCATCAGATCGAAATCCGATGGATGAGAATAAATAGGTAGGGAGTCCAAATAAGAAAATGGAGATACTTTTGGGATGTTTGGGGATCATCTGGATCCAACGGTGATGACTGCTCGGGTCGGGTTCGGGGGAGGTTTCGGACGCGCGCGAGGGGTTGAGTATTGTGGAGAAAGATTAAGCGGCCAGACGAGAGGGACTCGAAAAACCTGGTTGGTCTCGGAACGGTCAACGAAGGCAAGGGGTTTGATGAGCTCAGAAAAGAGAGAGAAGAGAGCGGTCCGGTTGATCCGAGCGAAGGTCAACCGAGACATGGAAGAAGTGGCAACTACGAGTGGATGCAAGTTTTATGAAAACATGCAGATGCAATGCGCACGATGCTATGAGATGAGATGCAAGACATGAACAAAAGCAAAACAAAAGACAAAACCCAACCACGGAGGAAATAACATATCGCATCTCCGGAAAAGGCAAGAGTTGGAGTTACGAATATGGAAAGTTGTATCCGGGGCATTACAGTCGGCTTCTGCCCCTGTGTAACTAGTACTGGGGTGTTCATGGAAAACCCAAACACTCATTATCCAAATTGTTGGTCCTTTAAGGAGGTGTTTAGCGCAGCGAACAAGGCAATCAGACTATTCGGCTTGATCACTCTCACTTAGCCATAGAAGTCTACAATTTTAAACTTCGGCAAAGCCCCTAGTATTCGGAAGGCCGAACTTGGGGCGCTATACACGCCTAAATCGGACAAGGCCGATTCCTCGCCTGAAGCGAAAAAATCTTTAAGGATTTAAGACCTCTTGAATAGCGACCAGCTCTCGCCGCATCATGACAGTCAGTTTTCGGCTTTCTCTACTGAGGTGCTCGTCCGGAAGAACCGGGACACAACCGCAGTAGTTCTCCCTGCGCTACCTTAGCCGATATAACGGAATATAACGTACCAAAACAAAGGAGCTGGGCAAACCCAACTATTGACCCAAGACATGATTCAGAGCTGATGCATATAATGCTATAAGTTCGGGGTGTCGCACTGTCGAAAGTGTTCAAACTTTTCTTGCTGTGTTATGGGGCACAATAAATCCCCTGGCGAACTAAACGTTGAAGGAAATATGCCCTAGAGGCAATAATAAAGTTATTATTTATTTCCTTATTTCATGATAATGTAGGGGAACGTTGCAGAAAATTAAAAAAAATTCTACGGTTTCACCAAGATCCATCTATGAGTTCATCTAAGCGACGAGTCATGGGAGAGAGATTGCATCTACATACCACTTGTAGAATGCGTGCGGAAGCGTTCGAGGGAACGGTGATGATGGAGTCGTACTCGCCGTGATTCAGATCACCGATGACCAAGTGCTGAACGGATAGCACCTCCGCGTTCAACACACGTACGGTACGGATGATGTATCATCCTTCTTGATCCAGCAAGGGGAAAGGAGAGGTTGAGGAAGAAGGCTCCAGCAGCAGCACGACGGCGTGATGATGGTGGAGAGGCAGTACTCCGACAGGGCTTCGCCAAGCGCACAACGGAGGAGGAGAGGTGTTGGGGAGGGGAGGGGCTGCGCCTTGGATCAGGTGTTCAGCCCTCCCCTCGCCCCTCTATTTATAGGGGAAGGGGGAAGGGGGCCGGCCCCCTCTAGATGAGATCTAGAGGGGGGGCGGC